>NW_019272152.1:12566-18290 GCF_002738345.1 Cucurbita maxima | reverse complement strand
CCCCCCCCCCTCTCTAACTGCATATTTTATATACTTTTCTTTTAAATTTTGTTTTCTCTGGGGGGTTGGAAGTCATGAGATAGACATTTTCCATTCATCATCATCTGAGATTATATATAATTTAATTATTATTATTGTGTTTTTTTTAGTTCAATAGGTAGAGGTGTAGATTCAAACTTTTGTCATCTTTGGGTTTCCCCTCAAGATTTTTAAAACGCGTCTATTAGGTAGAGGTTTCTACACCCTCATAAAGAATGTTTTGTTCTTCTTCCCAACCAATATGGGATCTCACACCAGATCTTAGTTGAATTATGCTTGTGTTGACATTATCTGAAATTATATATCTTCTGTTATAATACTTTTAATTATTCATTCAACGGTTGTAGTAGTTCTATGGTAGTCATTTTCAGGTTCTTTAAAGTGGGTGAGTGGGATGATGTTGGTTGTAACTTGTTTATTTAAGTTCAACCACGTGTGGTTGGAGGATTTGAAGCTTTGATTCCTTAATTAAAGGTATATGCCTTTAAATGAAGAGTATATACCTTATAGGAGGGGCCTGAATAGGTAAAACAAAGCAAAGTATGCTGTTGGGTTTACTTCCTCTCCTTTTTATATACACAAGGAGGGGTAAAAAAAAAAATTCATTTTATTATCAATACATAATTATTGGAATGAATCTAACTCCAGTCATTTCTACATTTCTACATTTCAGGTCCATCCATTAATGAACAGCGGAAGAAGTCATATTGAAGGTGCAGCGCAGCTCCATAACAGAAGTGGCATCGAATCTAGGTATTCTAAACTTGCATTTCCTGAAACGAGTCGATTTTCATTAAACTTATTGCGTAGTAAACTGTGTGTTTCAAGAGAAAATTTACCCAAAAATGAAGGATTTAGAGGCACATTTGTGAAGGAGTGAAAGATAGGGGAGAGTATTTTGGTAGGGTCATAGCCAATATGCATAGGGGGACAAAGATGAGTGTGTGGGGCTAAGTAAAGCCAGAGGGCACCCACCCCTTCCTTTCTTCTCCTCTCTTAGAAAAACACACTTGTGAAGGGTAACTTTCAGAAGCTGCAAATTGGTAAGGCACAGCAGAGCACAGAGGAAGAAGAGAAGATATGATGTTTGAAGGAAAAGAAATGGCATGTGCTCTGCTCTGCTTTGCTTTGCTTTGCTTTGCTTTGAGGTAGCTTCTCATTCGTAGTGAGCCCCCAAGTGCTAGTGGTCCTAAGCTTTCTAACTAACACCTTTCCTGCATTGATTATGACTGCCCCTTTCCTATGCTCCTCCTCTACTCTCTTAAATGAGGCCTTCTTGACAACACACCATATTTGATGTGCAACGCAATGACAATGACCTCCATTTGATCCTCTCCTTCTTATCGCTTGTTCCATCCCGTCCCGTTTATTCCCGGATGCGTTGGTATTCATCAATTTCAATTAATTGATGTTAAATAAATATTATTGGATAAAATCATGAAGCTAATGAAAAAATGAATAAATATTGGATCCGTACCATTGATTGAGACTTGGCAATATATATATATATATATATATATATATATATCTAAGATCTATTGCTTTATTCGATTGTGGAAATATTTTATGGTTAGTGGGCGTCTTTGCATTCAACTTGATTTGATTTGTAATAATATGAATGAATTTTAAAAGAAAATAATTTTTATCCCTCGTAAATTTTTTTGAAAATTATAGTATTAAACAAATTCTATTTTTTAAAAAAATTCAAATAATTTTTATCCCTCGTAATTTTTTTTGAAAATTATACTATTAAACAAAGTCTTTTTCTTTTTTATTTCACATAGAATAATTTTTTAAATCATTAAGAGAAAAAAGATCTATAAAAGGACCAATGGCTGGAGTTTATTCGGGGTGGTCTTGATNTTTTTTTTTTTTTTTTTTTTTTTTTTTTTTTTTTTTTTTTTTTTTTTTTTTTTTTTTTTTTTTTTTTTTTTTAATGAAATCGTAATAAATGTGAATTTAAAATAAATTATGTTTCTAACACTTATTTATGACAACAATTAAAGTATTTATTAGTTCAAAATCATAGCATCACCTACCTAATATATTTTTGCTAACGAGCTTCCTACACCAAAAGTTTCTAGGATCATATATTCGTCTCGTAATTCTATTTAAGTGGAGGACTCCAAGTACGAGTCAATCTATTACTTAGTATAATGGTTGAGAAGTCCTCAACCAATGATACACAAGAATGAACAGTTGTTGATCTCGATTGAGGTCAGCCACCGAGCAGATAACGAAATCTCGACCATCTTTATTTTGAAATTAAGTATAGAGGTACATTAAATATGACAAATCTAGAGTAAGTTGGAAACTGAAAACACTTATGATTGTCTCACATTATATAACCAAGAAAACAACGTTACCAAATGATCATTAGCAAACAGCATAAAACTCAACTACTACCAATCTAACAAATTTAAAAGTTTTAAGGTACCAACCAACCTCAAGCTTGTTTCGTGTAGAAACGTAAGGCAACTGCCAATCCCAAAATTGCAAGCGGGACGAGGAACTGGAGGAGCTTGATGATGAACTCCGACGTCTTGTCCTGATTGTAATGAGGCTGTTTCGGAGGCGTGTATGCAACCTTCTTCGGAATTGTCGAACCATCAATCTCTCCGACATAGTATTGATCCATCATTTCTCTTGCGTTGTCACTGTGCCCCACATCTTCAAAATCGTCCGTTGCATCTTTTCCTGATCGAGAAAAACCGAGTGATCGTACCGTGTAAATGTTAGGCGTTGTTGTTTCGAAAAGTAAAAATTATGGACAGTGGATTAGGATTGAAACTCTATAAGCTGAAATAGCATACCTGTGGCTGATAACAAAACATCATCACCTCCAGGATGGTCATCTAAGAATTTGGTCACGTCATATACCTGTTCAGATAAACAAATGAACCAAAGAGATCAGAAAGCTGGTGTACTCAGTTGAAAGAATCTGGTATAATTCTACACGAATCTATAACGAAAGTATATCCTAATAGCATAGCTCAACTCGTTATTGCATGTACCCCTTGACCAAGAGCTCAAAGCAGGTTCTTCCTTTCATGTAAGAGCCCAAGATCATTACTAGCAAATATTATCCGCTTTGGTCTGTTACATATCGTCGTCAGCCTCACGGTTTTAAAATACGTCTACTAGGGAGAGGTGTCTACATCCTTATAAGGAATGTTTCGTTTTCCTCTCCAACCAATGTGGGACCTCACATTTTCGAAGATCGAACCCATAATAGTTTTAAGTATTAAGATGACTGCCTAAGAATTTGAACCCAAGACCTCGGTAGGTATTCTCAACGTTTAAACATCCCGAGCCATTGCCACTAGGATTACCCTCTTAGGAGTAGGATTTGAACCCATCAGCCTCACGGTTTTAAAACACGTCTGCTAGGGAGAGATTTCTACATCTTTATAAAGAATGTTTCGTTTTCCTCTCCAACCGGTGTGTGACCTCACATTTCCAAAGATTGACTCATAATAGTTTTAAGTATTAAGTTGACTGCCTAAGAATTTGAACCCAAGACCTCGGTAAGTATTCTCAACGTTTAAGCATCCCGAGCCATTGCGACTAGGACTACCCTCTTAGGAGTAGGACTGGAATGTCATAGTTCCAACTAACATCATTTACTTTTGTGCATGAAGAATGCCAAAGAATATCCAGTACAAATCTCCAAATCAGTTGCATACACAATAAAAGCATTTTAAAGTAAAGAACTGTCCAATGTTCAAAGTAGGATACACTAGTTCTTAAGTACAAAGAGTTTATTGACGCATTCCGATAACGACCGTAACAGTGAGTACCTTTGCCAAGATGTCCCCATGGAATTAGAACATAAAGCAAAAAAAAAAATCCACAAAGATTATGGTAGAAGGATTTCCAGATCATAAAAAATATGCCAATGGAACAGCCATGATAAGCTCCATATTAGCAAGGGGCAAAATTATCAAAGATTAAGCTTTTCTACCTATAAATCTTCATATCATTGCTATTTCTAACTCAAAACTAATCATCGTTGGTAGTTCTGATGAATTTTCATCAAGAAAACAAACATACATATCCGTTAATTTCAACGATGTAACACGAGATACCTGGGTATGAAACGGGCAAGCTGTACATTATCCATAGTTCTTCTAAAAAATGAAAGAGCGATTTAGATGAAAAACGGTAAACTATCCATAGATCTTCTAATAAAGGAAATTATTTCCACGTTCGAGGGATATTTAGAATTGAATTTTGGGACTATGAGAATCCGCTTCCTGAAAAACTGTAAACTATCCATAAGTCTTCTAGTAAAGGGAATTATTTCCCCGTCCAAGTGAGATTTAGACGAAAGACTGTAAACTATCCATGGATCTTCTAGTAAAGGAAATTATTTCCCCATTCGAGTGAGATTTCGACGAAAAACTGTAAACCATCCAGACTTTCTAGTAAAGGAAATTATCTCTCCGTTCAAGTGAGGTTTAGACGAAAAACTGTAAACTATCCATAAATCTTCTAGTAAAGGAAATCATTTCCCCGTTCGAATGAGATTTAAACGAAAAACTGCAAACTATCCATAGATCTTCTAGTAAAGGAAATTATTACCTCATTCGAGGGAGATTTAGACGAAAAACGGTAAACCATCCATAGATCATCTAGTAAAGGAAATTATTTCCCCATTCGAGTGAGATTTAGACGAAATACTGTAAACGTTCATAGTTCTTCAGTTCGGCCTAGGTTTTTTTTGTATGTCATTGTATATTCTTTGGTAAAGTCCCTAGCTCACAAACTCAAGTCTCATCGGCAAGAAGATAATGTCCAAAACAGCTTAATAATCAGGGTCCCTAGCTCACAAACTCAAGTCTCATCGGCAAGAAGATAATGTCCAAAACAGCTTAATAATCAGGAAAACAAAGCAAGCAATATGAAGATAAGAGTACCAAAAAGAAGAAAAAAAAAAACTTAAAACGAATTCATACCACTGTACTGGTTTGAAAATTAGCACAAAACCTAAGTGACAGTCAATGACTCCATGTTCGTATGAAATAGTATGAAATCACCACTGTAGCTACAAGCAAGAGCCATTAGGTTGAATTACAGACAACAAATAGATCATAAAATCCTGTCCAGAAACTACAGATCTAAACAGTTCAATACTCAATTACAGACAACAAATAGATCATAAAATCCTGTCCAGAAACTACAGATCTAAACAGTTCAATACTCTATTAGAATGCAAAATCTGAAAACAAAACAAAACAAATCTGAAATCTCAAACAAAACCAAACCAACGCCGAACTCCACCGCCACAACAAGAACCAAAATCCACCCAAAAACTCGCAGAATCCGCGAGTAAAACGGAAAAATCATAGATCCAGAAGAACAAGAAGAAGAAGAGAAATGGATTATATATATATATATACCTTGCCACTGATGATGAGCCAACAGTCCTTGTGATTGTTGTGCTCAGCGACTTCCTTCAAGGTGAAGACCTTTTCTCCGCTACCCATATGCTCGAATCGGGTTCGTCGATCGAATTGAAGCGAATTGAGGGGGCAGAGAGAAGGAACTTTTGGGCTACAAAACAAGGATGGAAACCGAATGTAAAACAACTATATACTATATATATATATATATATAACTGATACGAGAAATTAAGCTCACGGAAAGATTTTGATGTCAACTACAAAAAAAAAAAAAAAAAAA
>NW_019272152.1:0-12490 GCF_002738345.1 Cucurbita maxima | reverse complement strand
TATATATATATATATATCTAAACTTTTAGATTATATCAATTGAAGTTTTAAATTAATAACTATAAATTTTAATTTTGAAATTTTGATGGTAACGTTCGATCTGATCTTTTGAACTTTTGTAAGTGAATCAATTATTTAAAAATTTAAGAGTTTTAATTGATGTAATTATAAGTCACAAACATTGAATTTTTAAAACTGTCAAATTTTGTTTTTGAAATTGTGAAAATGACGAGTTGAGTATTTGAATTTTATATTTAACTTATAATTTTATGAAATTTTAAATTATGATTGAAACATGATTAAGCTAAATTAATAAAAATATTTTTAACCTTGCATTTTATCTCGAAAATATTATTTTTATTTTCCAGTTTTTTTACATATTTTTGAAAGTTGAAAGATATTATTGAAATTTTAAAATATTTAAATGTCTTTTTTTAGAACAAATAAAAGGTTGGTTAGCATTTTTAATATATTTTTTTTTTTATTAAAAGAAGAGAATTTAAAATTGGAATTAAAAGTCTATACAATTGACCTAGATAGCCAACCATATGTACCTACCAAACCAACTTTATTAAAATCAAATTAATCTTTTTTTTTTATTTTTTTTAATTTCAAGTTTTAAAATCCAAAACCAACCTTGAAATACAATGGGTATGATTTGAAACTTTGATTAATAGCCATCTTAATTTTAGTTTTTATTAACCATAATTTTAAATTAATATTTTATATTTACTATAAACTTTTAATATATATTTAACATTTTTTAAAATTAATAACGGTGTCTCGTATAACATTTAATTTTTAATTACATATATAATATACTCCTTAAAAAAAACAATCGAGAACATATAATACACAAAAGTTGGAAGCTCGAAACCTATAACATATTAAACGACCCATTAAACGTATATCTAAAAATTAAAATAATAAACGAGTAATTTCCCAGTATTCGTTCTAATATTTTAAATCATATTAATTCATTTATATATATATTTCACAAATTTCACAAAAAATTCAAAATTGATTAATTTTTTTAATAATTTGAATGGAAATTAAAATAAAAACTAATTGGAATATATATATATATAATTAATCAACTAATTAAATAATAAAAATATTTTATTTTTTATTTTTTTATAATATATGTCTAATTAATTTTAGGAATTTTAAGATAACTCGTCGACTAAAGTTTTAGAGATAAGCCCAAATATTTTAGGTGGAAGACGAATTAATGGGCCTTGAGAAACCCCAACGAAGGCCCAACTTGAAAGCCTCATATACAAATTGATATCTCTCGCACAATCCCGTTCTCTCCAAAACCCTAGCTGCTCCCAGAGACTGAGAGAGTAGCCGCAGGATCAAAAATGGTGTCGGGTTCTGGAATCTGCGCCAAGCGCGTCGTCGTTGACGCCAGGCACCACATGCTCGGGAGGCTGTCTTCTATCATCGCCAAGGAGCAAGCGCGTCGTCGTTGACGCCAGGCACCACATGCTCGGGAGGCTGTCTTCTATCATCGCCAAGGAGCTTCTCAATGGGCAGAAGGTGGTTGTTGTTCGATGTGAAGAAATTTGCATTTCTGGAGGATTGGTTCGTCAGAAGATGAAGTACATGAGATTCTTGAGGAAGCGTATGAATACCAAGCCATCTCATGGTCCCATTCATTTCCGTGCTCCTGCCAAGATCCTTTGGCGAACAATCCGTGGGTAATGTCTATTCTCGCATTGTGTTTTCTCGTGCTCCTGCCAAGATCCTTTGGCGAACAATCCGTGGGTAATGTCTATTCTCGCATTGTGTTTTCTATGCTTGTTTGTAGTTAGATAGAGATGAAAATGTGTGTTTGTTTGTTTTTGTTTTCCTTGCAACGGTTTTTACTACGGCTTGTTTAGGTTCTGGATCGATCAGGAGTGCTGCATCTTACGTTTACAAAAACGGTTTTTACTACGGCTTGTTTAGGTTCTGGATCGATCAGGAGTGCTGCATCTTACGTTTACAAATTTTATCGTGATATTCGAGTTACTTGTTTTGTTCTTACCTGAATAAATTTTGAAGAAAATTTGTGTTCCTTGTCTTAGTATTCATTGAAAAGGCTTTATTATAACGTTGAATGAATTATGAGGAACTAAACAGTTGCGCAGGACATGTTTTCTATGATTTTGTATCAATCTGTTTGATTTACACTGTGTTTCCGATGTACTCTAATTAATGATTGCGGATCCAAATGTATGGTTTACTAAGTTTGGTTGGCTAACTGTTAGGCTTATGAGTTTCATATTGAAATTGAGAATTGATTTGGCATTAGGAAACTACGATTTTCCTGCCATGATTTCAGTTTAGGGGTTTGGTTTTCTAATTTATCTGTTTGTCATTTCTATATGAATACTATTTGTTGGTCTACAACTTATCTGATTACAATTTTTGTGTAATTTTAGTATGATCCCACACAAGACAAAGCGTGGAGCTGCTGCTCTTGCTCGTTTGAAGGCATATGAAGGCGTTCCACCTCCATATGACAAGATGAAAAGGATGGTCATCCCCGACGCTCTCAAGTGAGTTTGAGAATTGGATCGATCTTTTCTTATCAGAAACAAAGAATTAGATACAAATTATGGGGCTAGAATTAAAATTTGAGCTACGAATTAAACAATACTGTAAGTAACGTTTATGTTTTACTTTTCTATATTTATGTTTTCTCCTTATTTGTGAATATTTTAGGGTTTTGAGGCTTCAAGCTGGACACAAATACTGCTTGTTGGGTAGACTCTCATCTGAAGTGGGATGGAACCACTATGACACTATCAAGGTATACGCATTATGAATGATTATTACTCTCATCTGAAGTGGGATGGAACCACTATGACACTATCAAGGTATACGCATTATGAATGATTATTGAATGTTGGTTTCTATTCATAATTTTTTTCTTCCAAGTTTATCTAATCATCATTTTGCCATATGTTTTTACACTCCATTGATTTTCATGTTGATGAAGTGAATAGATGATACTGATTTCTGGTTTTTCGTTCTATCACAGGAGCTTGAAAGGAAGAGGAATGAAGTGAATAGATGATACTGATTTCTGGTTTTTCGTTCTATCACAGGAGCTTGAAAGGAAGAGGAAGGAGAGGGCTCAAGCCGTGTACGAGAAGAAGAAGCAGTTGAATAAGTTAAGGGTCAAAGCCGAGAAGGTTGCAGACGAGAAGCTCGGTCCCCAGTTGCAAGTAATAGCCCCGACTAAATACTAGTTTGTTGCAAGATTTGTGTTATGGGAGAATGGAGTTGAGTTGCATTTGCATTTTCTTCATAGCGTGCCATTTTGTTGTCTATTCATGATGATGATGTGGAGTTGAGTTGCATTTGCATTTTCTTCATAGCGTGCCATTTTGTTGTCTATTCATGATGATGATGATTTTGGTCACCATTTTTCTTATCCTTTTTATCTTCGGATTTTGAAATTAGTTTAAATTTGGGGAATCGCATTTTATTCCTTAATCTACTTAGGTTCATCTCATATTCTGAATTTTGTATTTTTTTTTTATGTTTTTTGAAAACTACATATTTCTCAAATTATTTACCTGGTCTTCATCTGCTTGAAGAAATATTTGATCTTTGCATAATTTTTAGAAGTTTTTTTTTTTTTTTTAAATTTCATAAGATGGTTTTCATTTTTCGATGGAACATTAATATATATATATATATATAAGTATATAAATAAATGTTAATGTAGTATTTACAAGTTTAATGATTAATTATGGGTATTTATTTTTAATGAAGATAATTAAAGCTACTTTAGCACTTTTTACATATTTCTTGAATCTAAACTAAATTAAGAGATTACAAATTGAAATGGTTATCGAACATATTTCAGATTAAAAAATGCTTACAACATGCATATAATTTAACCGTCGGAGCCATAAGTAATGTGAGATTGATTTAGAAACAAGGGGTTCTGAGTAATTTGAAATACAAGTCATTGCATGAAATTCATGGAAGGGACGGTGAATTTGGAACTGAGGGGTAAGAATGTGGGTTAACCACAGCTACCTTTTTACCCATTATCAGTTTAAGTAAATAAAAAGAATCCTACTCATTCTTATTCCAAGTTCCCTTGACTGGCAACAGCCGAAAACTAATGTTTTGATGTTTAATGATCTCTTCTGGGTGCCCTGTGAAAATAATTTCTCAGGAATTACGACAGCGAAGCCCTTGTCTACTCAACTTTACGATTTGAAAAACGCATCTGCTAGGGATAAGTTTTTATATTCTTATCCGATTTTAAAACGCTTCACATGTTGTTGAGAAAAATTACGACTTTTACCACAATAATCGTTGTCCATAGAGCCATAAAAGAAAACTTCCAAACCGCTCTTCAGCGTTTGCAGCCCACTCGATGATCATATCCCCATTTAGGTCCTAACCATCTAATTCTGTTACTGTCTTCCTGTCGAAAGAAATTCGAAAGACTGATTTTTTAATGCATTAACACAAAGAAAAGAGTTCAAAAATTGCAGGGCAGAATTATCGGAAGCTTCCTCACTGCCCCTATTTGATGCTCAGATAAAATTTAGTATTTTGGAAGTCATCTAGAAGCAAAAACTAAATGCGATCAGGCATGCATACCTATCAACTTGCTTTTCCACCCATACTTCCATCCAAGAGGAAACTTGATTTTGTGAGTACATAAGATAATGGAAGATTGTCCAGAACCTGTGCTTCCATCCAAGAGGAAACTTGATTTTGTGAGTACATAAGATAATGGAAGATTGTCCAGAACCTGTGAAAAATGAACAATTTAATGGTCTAGGAAGCATATATACGACTCAAAATCTAAAGAAAGTTAAGCCAACACCACTTGAAGATGAAAAAATCACGTCTCAGCAAAGTCTTCAATGAAAAACTGTTACACGACCGACTCATGTTTAATTGGGTAATGAAACAATGTTCAACAATTGAGGAAACAAATTCATGCATATGCAATCATCATGTTTAATTGGGTAATGAAACAATGTTCAACAATTGAGGAAACAAATTCATGCATATGCAATCATACATCATTTGATGTTTCTCTGAGAAAGAAATTGAGGGAAAAGGCAAGACTATTGATGCGTAGAGTAATTGATTACACTTCTCCAATCAAAAGATCTGCAATTTCAAATGTTTCACAAGTTAACTTTTAACATACCTCAAGCATAATTACCCAACACGGCTGCTCTTCCACGTCTCCTGTTGGACAATGGTTATTGTTACAACTACATTGTAGAATCATAAATGCAGAGGCTATGTATAAAGAAGCAACAAATGTAACAAACCACTATCTATATTAAACTGTCTGCTGCTGAGTTACAAAGAAGAATAAAGAGAACAAATGTAACAAACCACTATCTATATTAAACTGTCTGCTGCTGAGTTACAAAGAAGAATAAAGAGAAAACAATCAAGTTTGGCAAATAATGTCAACAATAGAATACATAAAAATTAAAAAAAAAAAAATTAAGGTTGACAAGGTATTACTCATTTCATGGTTGAGTATAAGTGTCGCAAAAGCACACATGTACAAGTCATAATGTTTTCGAGATATAGCAACACATGTACAAGTCATATTTTGGTAAACTCTAGTAGGCGCATTCAACATTATGAAATCCATTATACCCTGTCATATAACTGTGGACAAATAAAAAGACACACACACACACACAATCAAGTTGGCATAACAAAACTAGAGATTCAGAGCATATAACTTGTTTAAACACACACACACACACAATCAAGTTGGCATAACAAAACTAGAGATTCAGAGCATATAACTTGTTTAAATTCTTGAAGTCTCCTATTTCAAAAGAAGTTTATGACTAATTAATTTATTTGAATGTTCACAATGTCATCGGTGGAATATTTGGATGGAAGAACTTAGAGAAATCAAACATTGGAATAGTTTTGAACTTCCTGATTTTGTTCTCCTTGTGGCTTCCACATAGCGTTCTCTTGATAGGATCTGCTTTTTTGTAAACCTAAGGATTTCGGTAAGAAGATTACTTGCGTCCTTGCCACCTAACGGTTCTATATATCCTTGTCATTAACAAACTTTTTTCTTCTTACCGGCACCAAGCAGGGGAATATCCATATACCTAGAGGAAAAATATTGCTTTCTTAAATTCAATTCCAAAATTCGTAAACAATTAGCAATAATGGCTTCTAACTATAAAATATTGCTTTCTTAAATTCAATTCCAAAATTCGTAAACAATTAGCAATAATGGCTTCTAACTATCATCTCATACAAAACTCACATATCTGCTAAAGAGAAAAGAAAAGAAAAAGAACCACAATTCTCAAAAACACTGGGGACGGTTCCTATCAAATAAGGAAACTTCCTTATTGGAGCCCCCAAAGTAAAAATCAGTTAATCTCAACTTCTAATTATGGTCACATTATGGTTGTTGGAAAGGATTGTCAAAAATTAAATCTTCAAGGATACAGAAAGCTTTGAGGATTTTTGTTTTAAACAGGACATTTCAACCAGCTAGCACGTAAGTATTATTTATTTACGCTCAAGATAAACAGAAAATGGGAAGACAAGATATCCTGATATGGCCAAAAAGTATTATTTATTTACGCTCAAGATAAACAGAAAATGGGAAGACAAGATATCCTGATATGGCCAAAGTTAAGGAAACTCTCCACTTAGCTAGGATAAAGAAAAATGGCGCAGCACAACAAAAGCGTTCAGATATAGCAGGCAGGAAACCTGAGTGGTAGGATAAAGAAAAATGGCGCAGCACAACAAAAGCGTTCAGATATAGCAGGCAGGAAACCTGAGTGGGTAAAAATATTGAATGCAACAAAAATATCCTGAGTGGCTAATGAATTTACATTTCAAGATGAAGAAAGATAGAAATCTTACTTTCAGTGGAATAGAAAGATTGGCAGTACGCATGATTGCTTCAGCAATCCCATGGGCATACCAAGGCTACAAGGAAATAAAGTTGCAAGGTCAAACACAAAGAAAGCTGACGGAGAAAAACTAACAAACAAAAGCAAACATGAAAGATGTAGCCAGAGCTTACTATCAATTGAGCTAGATTCATAGTTATTGAGAAATGAAAATTATCTCACCAACGTAGAGCAAAAATTAACAAAGAAGATTTATGGGCATTTTTTTTCATGCTAGATTGACTTATTTCTCAAAAATTACATTGAGGAGAGAATACCCAATATCAGAACCATTGGTCCGTTGGAACAAAGATCTTCTCGTCCAGATTAATGCTAATATTACGTATGATGCCACATGAAAATTTAACAACTTCAATCATGATTCCAGTACAATACGTGATATCTAACAGTAGAATTTTATGAGAAATTTTCAGTTGTGGAATCTTTTGTTTATTAACATCCATAGTTTGCAGAATGCGCATGTATTATGGAAATTTTCAGTTGTGGAATCTTTTGTTTATTAACATCCATAGTTTGCAGAATGCGCATGTATTATGCCACTTACCATTCCTACTCTGCCTTCAGAAAACATCATAGCAATGATATCAGAAGTACAATATGCTTTTTAAGAAACCAGCATGTTGAATTGACAGGAATAATACATATGCTTGTAAATATGGCCGTAGTTTAATCAAACACACACCGGGTCCATCAAGTAAACGGGAAAAATCATTTGATCCAAAATATAATCACTCTTAACGAGCCTCCTGGACACAGTTTTCTAGCTATTATAGCAACATGATGACAATACACTCATATCAATCCGAATAATTCATGCCTTAATGCTTGTGAATACCTCCAAACTATACAGATTTAAAACTATGTCTATGGCATACCTTCAAGCTGATTGAACGTGATGCTCTGTTCCATAACTCCAACCGACCGTTACCGCTGAACGAAGTATCCATGATTCGGATCGTACGCTGCGGAATGTATCAAATCGCGAACACCGTTACCGCTGAACGAAGTATCCATGATTCGGATCGTACGCTGCGGAATGTATCAAATCGCGAACCTCACGAGAATTATTCATCGAAATCCATAACTACGAAATGCGAAATGTGAGTAAGAATCAGTCCGCAAATGAGAAGAGTACGGCTCGTCATCAACAACATGAGTCGAAAAAAATGATCAACAGCGCACGATCGTTGATCTGAATTCACTGCAATATAAAGTTCCAAGAATTGGGGACAACATTGCGGAACATATGGGAAGAGAGGGAGAAAATATACCTCGAGAGAAAGGAAGAACAATGAAAAGTTTCTGAATCAATGGCGCCATAAGGGATGTTCTGTGATGGAAGGACTTTGTTAGTATAATTGCTCTCGGTGAACTGAGGGTTTTGGAGAGCCTTTGCGCATAAACTCCCGCCAAAAAATTTCTTAATTGCTCTCGGTGAACTGAGGGTTTTGGAGAGCCTTTGCGCATAAACTCCCGCCAAAAAATTTCTCCATTTTTTAATATATTATTTTTTAAGAGCAAAAAAACATTCCTCTAAACATGTTTTTATTGGATAGTTTTTATATTTTTATTTTTTTTAATATAATTCTATTATAAAATATAAAATATTTTTCATACATTCAATAATATTTAGTTATAACGTTTAATATAATTTTTAAGAAATAAAATTTTAATTATTTATTGCGCGGCTTTGATATATATATAAATTGAGTGGGATGAGGCCGGATCTCAGCTAATGCGGATAAATCTCCATGTGGAACGAGGCTCGATCACGTTTAGCTAATGTGGATAAATCTCATATATATATATATGTATAAAAAAAAAGGGGGGTGAGGCCCGATCCTATTTAGCTAATGCAAATGAATCTCTGATAGCTCTCTCCCATATGGGGACGAGCCTCGATCCCATTTAGCTTAGCTAATGCAAATGAATCTCTGATAGCTCTCTCCCATATGGGGACGAGCCTCGATCCCATTTAGCTAACGTAGATAAATTTCTCATAGCTGTCTTCCAGATTTCCCGTTTTAAATAAGGTATAGATTGAACTATCAACCTTTATAATGATAATTTATATCTTTATATTTGAATAAATTCGGATCCTTGAATTTTCATGAAATTAGCAATTTAGTCATTAAATTTTAGTTTATAACGCTTTAACCCAAGTATTTTCAATTTATAACAATTTCGTACCTACTTTAAATTTTATAATTATTTAATTATTATCATAAAATTATTTTTAACATTTCAATAGAATTTATTACACAACTCCACAAACAAGGTTAACAATTAGATAAAACTGTAATATACTAAAATTTAAAGGCCAAAATGTATAAATAAAAGAAAATAGAAACTAAATCGTTAAACCAAAGTTTAAGGACTAAATTGCAACTTCCACGAAAGTTCAGGGACTAGACTGCAACATCTTTAAAACCAAAGTTTAAGGACTAAATTGCAACTTCCACGAAAGTTCAGGGACTAGACTGCAACATCTTTAAAACTCAATCGATGATAATTTATTTTTACTTCCATTTGTGAACCAATAATTTGATTCAATCACGTTTCGGTGTTTTTATTCAAATAATATATAATTTGGCAATAAAAAACCAATAATTTGATTCAATCACGTTTCGGTGTTTTTATTCAAATAATATATAATTTGGCAATAAAAAATAATTTTAAGTCAATAAAATCATTTAAGAGAATTATTATTTTTCGTTTTCCTAAATTTTAATTTTCTAAATAATAGTTGACCATTGATGTAATATTATTGTCCTTCTTTTATTTTTTTTTAATTATTCGTCCAATTTTTTTATTTAACTATGATTTATTTTATTGTACTATATTTAATCATCATTCATTTAAAAAACTCTTAAGTTATATTTAATTTATTTTAAATAATAATAATTTTAGTCATTTAACATGTTATCAATAAATGCTTATATTTTAATTTTAGGTCTATTTGGCGGGTTTGTCATTTTCCTGCATATGTTAGGTACCATTTGAGAAGTAATCTTATTCACCGAACACGACACCTTCATACATATAATAAAATATCAAAAGAAGTTTCAAATGAGGTGGACGAAATGAACGGGTTAAAATATTAATATTTAAAATATAATAGCTAGTTTCAAATAAGGTAGAATACGCACCGTATGATGATGAGGGTGTTCATGAGACGCATGACACTATGGGATTCCGTTGATCTCCAAACGTCGCTATAGATTAGCTTGACTAGAGGGTCCAGGGTGTGTACGAGCGCCCGAGAGATTCACACTCGCACGTGTGAGTCATTGTAGGGAAGTACTACACATCCAATTTGTCCGAGATTAGAGGCCACCTTTTAGAGATAGGTCCCTGAATCATGATGACATGTGTTTGCATTTGCATGACCTCGTGGGGTCATTTACTGAGTATTCTTCGAAATACTCGGGTCAAATTATTTACCGACACGTGCTATGTTACTGATCGTTTACGGTTAAGATGTGACGTGTCCAAATAAATAATAATTTAATTTGGTTATACATATTTTTCTAATTTAAACTAAATTATTGTATGTATTGATGGTACTATTTTGCTAACTTAAGAAACATGGCCATGTGAAAGAAATGGGATTTTAAAAGCAACTCAAATATTTTTAATTTTAAAAAATTGCCTCTTTTTCATTTCCATGGGCTGCAAAAGCCACTTTTTATGCCTTAGAACATGGAAGCAAACCTAAAAGAGAAAAATAAATAAATAAATAAATAAAATAAAATAAAATAAATATATTTTTAAAGTTAATAAAACCACCATTCACCACTTAGACATGTGATTCCCCCTACCATATTGTTCTTTCGGTTTAGATTTAATTAAATCGATGAAACGAAACCCTAATTAGTTATAGCTAACGAAGTTGTTAACTTCCCGTCCAAACAACAATTTACCTATGAAATTCAAAGCTCGAGCCTTGTTAGAATAAAGTAAATCATAAATAAGTGATGTATTAAGACGGTTCGGATACTCAAGCTATTGGTGATCCTAACAATAGGTATTACAAATATCCATTAGCAGAGAACGACGCTATAATCAATAGTGGAGGTCAAGAAGGAATTGAAGTTGAAGTTAGAGCGACCGATGAAGTCATTGTGACAAGGGTACTTCCAACTGTCGTGCCAATCCATGAACTAACTTAACGCCAGTCACGTTTTGAAGTTACGTATATTTACAAGTATGCCACTACTTTTATTTATTTATTTATAAAATTTATATTATTTTAATAAATTTAATAGAGGGAGGTTTTTTAATTAAAAAAAAAAAAGCAAAAAAGGGTTACTTTGGCTTTAATGCACAAAATATATTTCGAATTTATATTTTTCGTAAATATATATATATATATAATTTCAAAAGTTAATTAAGATAAATTTAAAATTTAAAATATTAATTAAATATTATTTTAACGGTCCATAATATTTACGTGAGGTGAAATTCAGAAAGGGGAGAGAAACGTACAAAAGAGAGGGCCGTAGACCAAACATCCCAACCCATGTCTGATTTGATTCCAACCGTTGAGAAACACAATGGTCTGATAAGATTCATTGAATTGTCTGTCCCCTTTTCTTTTATTTATTTTTTTATTACTTTTTTTTAATCTCCCTAATTTAATTAAAATAGTTCAAATATAATTTAAATTTCAAGAAATATGTTTTTTATTTAAAAAAAAATGGGTAGGACTATGAATTTGTGGTATTCCATTATTGCCCTTTGGGTGGCCCTTCCAAAGGGTAGTCCCTAGTGAGTTGACTTTTTATATATATATATATTTATATTTATTTTTTTTAAAATTGAGTAGAAATGGAAAAAGTATGCAAATTTTGTATTTACATAAACAATGTCTCCTCAATTGAGAAAAAGAAAAAAAAAAAAAAATTGGTAGTTGCTTAAGTTAGACCGACAGGGACCTTAGGGCTTATCCAAAAGAAAGCTCGAGCAATGATTGATTGAAATGAATAATCGTTGACACGTAGCATAGATAACTAATTGACAAAGTTGATCAGAGAAAATTTGAGCGTTTGGATCAATATATCTGATTATAAATTATCTTAAATTAATTATACATTGAGTTTAATCGAGCATTTCTTAGCTGAAATACCTCGATTATAAGGACTAAATTTACAATTTAACGTTTTTATTTGACAGTAACTAAATATCAAATTCCACCGTCTAACCACAATCATTTCACTATTGAAATACTTTCTTAAACCGCTTTAAATATTATTTATTAAAATAATAAATTAATTTTTTAAAAATTCAATATTACCCAAAATTACAAATTTGATTTAAAAATTGGTCAAATTTCATTAAAGTCAAAAGAATCAAAACCCTAATGCATCAATAATAAATTTAAAAAAATGTAATTTTTTTTGTCCCTATGAGTATGAGCTAAAGAATAGCTAGTTGGCAATCATGTGGTAGTTAC
The DNA here is from genome assembly GCF_002738345.1 of Cucurbita maxima. Classification (NCBI taxonomy): domain Eukaryota; kingdom Viridiplantae; phylum Streptophyta; class Magnoliopsida; order Cucurbitales; family Cucurbitaceae; genus Cucurbita; species Cucurbita maxima. Next base: position 88 of record NW_019272152.1, on the reverse strand, counting down.
TAATAAAATAATGAAACAGAGTCACCATGTTTGGACACATAAATAACAATAACCAAAAGCCAGATAAGCCACAAAATTCAGAGAATTT
>NW_019272151.1:183472-195560 GCF_002738345.1 Cucurbita maxima | reverse complement strand
TTACTTAAATCTCGAGCTATTTAATCGGTTCAGGGTCTTAACTCAGGGTTCTTTGGGTTTTTTTTTCATATATCCTTAATTCATACTTGGTTTAGGGTTCATATGAAAATCCAAGCGATTTCTACAAGTATTTCTTAATAAAGAGTCCAAGGTGGCTACTTGCCTCAGTCGCTGACGTTTGGGACCTCTATTCTTGAGCTTCCAGTATCTGAATTACTTCAAATTTCCTTCCACGTACTCCTTATTGTGTCTAGTTTATGAAACCATAATGTTTTTATGAGAATCGGTCTGAAATAGGGTTAAAATTGAGAAAACCCAAGAAAAGGTCAAATTTTGAGTTGACTTGGATAGTTTAGTTGAACTGGCCATATCATCGTTTTCTTCCTCTAAACAGGAAGAAGATGCGCATTTTTCACATCGCCGTCATCTGAAACTCGGCCTGTATAGCCACATTTACAGCATTTCTCTCCTTGATTTCTTCGTGAAACTTAAATATGAGTGTTACAAGGAAGGGTTAGGGATTGATTTGATACCTTCTCATAGATCGTAGCCTAAGATATTCGCTTCCAAAGTTCATCCAAAATCTGATTTATCGCTGGAGAAAAAACAAAGGATTTTTCTATTTGGTAGCCGATTCTAGGGGTTTCAAGGCTCTATTTCTTTATTGAACCTCTTTCATATCCTTTCTTCCAGCTAAAGGAATTGATTTAGAGGAATGTCTTTGAGTCTAGGACCTTAATTTCTAGAAATCGAACTCAGTATGCAACTCACTCAAAACGCAAGATTTTCAATCTCTTGGGTAGCTTGTTTTACGACGTTTCAACTCTCAATTCCTTCATCAAGTTTACTCAACTTCTTCCTCTGAAGCTAGAGAAATCCTTAATTTGAAGGAAAAGAGATCGTAGATAGGAATTCGACTCTTATCCCCAATTTAATTTTGAAACTTATTTCCTTCAATTCGGCACGCTCTCGAGGTTATTTTTCTTCGTGGTCTTCTATGGAAGCATTCCTTGGGGGTGCAGAAACTGATTGGAATCATTCTTGCTCGACGAGTCATCATGTATCCTCAAATTTGATTTTCAAGTTTTTCTTGAAGTTCTTCAATGGCGGATTGAATTGAGGGAATGGTTTCTGGGCACTTTCAACACTCTATTCCTTCATAAAACTTGTGGGTAATCTTGTTGAGAAACTGTAGGAATATGTTTGAAGAGAAATGGGGGAGGATTTCACTCGAATTTGGAAGAAATCTGAGAGTAGGAGACCCATAATCTAAACGCTCATTACCTTCGATTGGGGGATCGACCTTTCTCGATTCTTATTCCGTATTGTTGCTCCTACTTCAGTCTTTATAGGAGATACTTACACCAAAATTTAGAGCTCCAGAATCTTCGTTATTTAGATGTTCTAAGAGAAATGGTGGAGGATTGCTCTTGAATTTGGAAGAAATCTTAGAGTAGGAGACCCATAATCTAAACGCTTATTGCATTCGATTGGGGGATCAACCTTTCTCGATTCTTATTTCGTATTGGTTCTCCTACTTCAGACTTTATCGAAGGAGCTTAAACCGACATTGAGAGCTCTAAAATCTTCGTTATTTAGAGATCGAACTTTCTGGATAGTTTTTCGGAGATATCAACTCCAATCATAGCCTTACCAACCTTGGCTTTGAATACTAGTCGTTGGATGTGATGATCCGTGCGTGTTCATTGAGATCATATCAAATTTTGGAGGAGATCCAATGGTTGAGATTTGAGTTTGAAGGATTTTGCTCGGATGGTCACGGTAGATGCTCTAATTCTAATAGGAGTGGCATTTCTCTAATTGTCCATTCTTTCAGGGGTATTTTGGTAATTTTCCACATTTCGAATATTTTATTATTATTTTTCTCGAAAAATCCATAATATTTCTACAAATTCCTCATTGTTTTTTGTTCATTTCCCCCTTATTTTTTAATCTTGAGATTCCTTCTACATAAGGAATTACAAATCGGGAAAGATTTTTTATAATTGATAAAATGACTTTTTTGCCCTTTTCATTTACTTTTTTCTTTCCAATTCTTGAAATCACTTGTTAGGGTACTCAATTGACTAAGTCCCTTGTTCTTGCTTAAAACTTTAATTTTTTTCCTTTCTATCCTTTGGGTCTTTCATGGGTGGCTTATTCTTACGGGATCGAATTTTCTTCATGTTTAGGGTGTTACATATACAAACTCGTTACAAACACAAAATAAGAAGGAGACTCAAAAGAAGAACTTATGGGCAAATAATGGTTACTTTTGGGTATGGATCCTAGCAACTTATTTAGCACCTTATTCACATAGTTCTATGTACTTGGTACATGGATTATTGATGAACTTAGGTTTATACATAATGTCTTGGGTTAGGCTTTAAGAGTTGAGGTTTTAGCTTAGGAAAACATTAGAGGGTAACCTAACATGGACTGATTCGTGGGAAAACCTACTAGGACTTTGAGGACCTCTTTTCTTCACCAAACATATGGGTAAACTTATTTAGATGGTGCAGGAACAAGTTTTGAAATGAACAGTGGACTAGTTCTCGAATTCGAGGTAAACCCATGAACACGATACCCCAAAACAAAAAACTTGTATCTCTCGATTGGGTACTCGATTAAGCTTGCTTCTTGCCCCTAATAGTCTACCCTAATTCATAATTTATAGACGGATTTTCCACTACCATTGAAACATCTAGAATTTCTATAATTTCATTCTTGATTTTTTTGAATCTTCTGCCAGAAATGTCTTCTCCGATCGGAGCCTTCCTTTTTTAAGCCCCTTGTAATTATTATTCTATAAAAAATTTAATGATTCGGGATGTTTATAAAAATTAAAAAAAGTACCATCTTCTCAATGTTTTTTTCAATTCTACTTGTTATTTGCTTCTAGATACAACTTAGTAGGGATTATACACGGTCTCTTATTGGAGACCTTGAGTGTTGCAAATTCTCCTCTCCTTTGAAAACTTTCGGTCATCGAAAGTGCTTATTCTAAAATAGGCCAAGGTACAAGGTTCTTATTTGCCTTCTGTTTCCCAAGTGGCTTCTTCTACTCTATGATTCTTCCATAGGACCTTAACAAGAGCGATTTCCTTGTTTCTCAATCTTTTGACTTTCTTGTCTATTATTTGAATCGTGTCTTCTTTATACGTTAGGTCATCTCTCAAGAAGAGAGTTTCATGAGCCAGTACGTGCGAAGGATCTAGGGTATACTTCCGTAGTATGGATACATGAAAGATATTACGTACTACAAACAAATTTGGGCATTGCCTGATTCTAGATCCAATCCTTTCTAATATCTCAAAGGGATGGATAAACCTAGGGCTTAGCTTCCCCTCTTTACCCTACCTGAGCACCCCTCTCATGGGGTGCTACCTTTAGAAATATATGATCCCCTACCAACAATTCCATGTCCTTGCGCCTTAGATCTGCATAGCTTTTCTCTCGACTTTGTGCGGTTTGTATCCTAGCTTTAATCTTCTAGACTGCGGCGTTGGTAATTTGCATAGCTCTAGTCCGATAGTTCTCGTTTGCCCCCCTTCTTCCCAAAAGATAGGGGATCAAAATCTTCGTCCGTAGAGAACCTCATATGTGGTCGTTTTTATGGTTGCTTGACAACTATTATTATAAGAGAATTTCATAAGGGGTAGGTACTTATCCCAGCTTCCTGCTAAATCGATCACATATGCCCTCAACATTTCTTCCAATATTTGCTTGAGCATTTCTGTTTGACCATCTGTTTATGGGTGGAATGTCGTACTATAACTGCGTACCCAATGCCTTTTGTTGAATTTTTCAGAAGCGAGATTTAAATCTGGCATCTCGGTCTAATACTATTGCCTTTTGTTGAATTTCCAGAAGCGTACCCAATACCTTTACTGATGAATATTCATTTTTAATGTTAGCAAGAGTAGCTCAGTTGGGAGATTGTTAGACGGAAGATTTGAAGGTCACACGTGTTTTATCCACGTTCAACGCACCTAATACAAGTTTATTACCTGACTATACAATCTAAAAACACAACTTGCTTATTCAATCTAAAATTAGTGATTATTTCTTTTTTAAATATAATGAATTAGCGGAAGTACCTTTACTTATGAATTTTCATTTTTAATATTAGCGGGGATAGCTCTGTTGGGAGAGCATCAGACTGAAGATTTGAAGGTCACGTGTTTGTTATCCACGTTCACCGCACCTGATTCTAGTTGCATAACCCGACTATTCAATCTAAAATTAGTCATTATTCCTTTCTGAAATCTCAATGAATTATCGAAAATACCTAACGTGTTCTAGTTCACCGCACCTTATACAAGTTGGATAACTTGAATATCTTATTAAAAATTAGTGATTATTTCTATTTAAAATTAAAATTAATTAGCGAAAATACCTCTACTGATGAATTTTCATTTTTAATGTTAGTGTGGATAGCTCAGTTGAGAGAGCATTAGATTGAAGATCTAAAGGCCTCGTGTTCAATCTTGCATAATTTGACTATTCAATTTAAAATTAGTGATTATTTCTTTCTAAAATTTCAATTAATTAGCGTAAATACTTTTACTTAAAAATTTTCATTTTTAATGTTAGCAGGGATAGCTCATTTGGAGAGAGTCAAATTTAATATTTGAAGGTCACGTGTTCGATCTCCATGTTAACCACACCTATTTCGCATAACTTGACTACTCAATAGAAAATTAGTCATTATTTCTTTTTAAAATCTCAATGAATCAGCTAAAATACCTATACTGATGAATTTTTATTTCTAATGATTGCGGGGATAGCTCAATTGGGAGAGCGTCACACTGAAGATCTGAAGGTCACGTGTTTGATCCACATTCACCGAACTTTGTTTAAGTTGCATAATTTGACTCTAAAATTAGTGTCATTAGCGATTCTTTCTTTTTAAAATCTCATACTCAATGAATTAGAGGAAGATCTGTCATGTTTTTTATCCAATTGGCATAAGTTTACCTTTACTTTTTGAATTTTCAATTTTAATATTAGTGAGCAGGTAACGTGTTTGATCCACGTTCATTGCATTAGCGATTATTTCTTTTTAAAATCTCAATCTCGATGAATTAGAGGAAGATCTGGCACGTTTTTTATCCAACTGGAATAAGTTGACTAAGTTGCACAACTTGACTATTCAATCTAAAAAATGTGATTATTCATTTTTTTTATGTTATCTGGAATGGCTTAGTTGGGAGAGCATCAGATTGAATATTGGAAGGTCTTGTGTTTGATCGACATTCATTATATCTTATAGTTTAGTTGATTATAAATTCTTCTTAAAATATAATGAATTAGTGGAAATAGCTTTACTTATGAATTTTGATTTTTAATGTTCGCGGGGATAGCTCAATTGGGAATGAATATCTCAAGGTTACATGTTTAATCCATGTTCACCGCACTTGGTTTATGTTGCATAAGTCTATTAAGTTGCATAACTTTATTCAATCTAAAATTAATGATTATTTCTTTTTAAAATATAATGAATTAGCGGAAATACCTTTACTTATGATTTTTTTTTTCCAATATTAGTGAGGATAACTCAGTTTTAAGAGCATCAGACTCAAAATCTGAAGGTCACGTGTTCGATCCACGTTCACCGCACCTGATTCAAGTCACATAACTCGACTCCTGACTATTCAATTTTTTAAAATCTCAAAATTAGTGATTATTTCTGAATTTTTATTTTTAATGTTAGGAGGATAGCTCACGTGTTTGATCCACGTTCACCGCACCTAATTCAAGTTGACTAACTTGCATAACTCGAATATTCAATCTAAAATTAGTGATTATTTCTTTTTAAAATTACTATATAATCTAAATTTAGTGATTATTTCTTTTTAAAATTTCCAAATTTTCATTTTCAATGTTGACCGGGATAACTTAGTTGGGATAGCGTAATATTGAAGATTTGAAGGTCACGTGTTTGTTCGACCTTCACCACACCTGATTCAATTAGTATAACTTACTATCTTATCTAAATTTAGAGATGATTTCTTTTTAAAGTTTCAATGAATTAGCGTAAATAATTTTACTGATGAACTTTCATTATAATGTTAACCATAGATAGCTCAATTCAATTGGGAGTGAGTCTGTAGATCTAAAGATAGCGTGGATTCCTAATTCTTTATTTGACTATAAATGCTCCGTATACTCATTTGATTGCATGAAACAATAAAATTGATTTTCCCATAGAATTGTCAATACATTATACTTTCAATGTTGCTAAGTTGAGTCCCTTTGATGTAGGTGATGATTTTTCTGATTCGAGGACGAATCCTGAAGAGGGGGATGATGATAAGAATCACGGTGTACATTCTACTTTCAATGTTACTGAGTTGAGTTCTTTTGATGTAGGTGATGATTTTTCTGATTCGAGGACGAATCCTTTTGAAGAGGGGGATGATGATAAGAATCACGGTGTTCCAACTGAACCTATTACACAACCCAAGGCCAAGAAGATTCAACAAGCATTCATACTTCATCTACAAAATTGGATAGGCTAGGTTCAACCATCATTTCATAAGTAAATATTTGCACGGTTTAAGTAGCGGATGAAGTTGCAAGCATCATTTCATGAGTGGTTAGAAAACTTTATTTATTATTTTAATTTCATAAAGTTTGTAATGCTCAAATTGACTTGGTCTTCTGTGGAGATTTAAAGGGATCGAGATTAAATTAGGGGCACTATTTTTTTTTTTTTTTTGTGGGGAGACTATAAATACCCACAAATTATTATGTAAAAAGCATATTTGTGATCAATGAAATTGATCTCTTAAGTTGAGACGTTCCCCCTTATAGAAATCTGAACATATCTTTGTCGTTTTTATGTTTGATGCAATTCTTGTGGTAGATTGCATCTGAGTTATTCAGTCAAGCCTTGATCAAGTTCGATTGTGGAGTGACTCAATTTTGAAAAAGGTTCCAAATCTTGCTTCTCACTCTTGGATCTCATAATCTAATTCTAGTTTATGTCTTGCCAAATCTTGCTTTTCACTCTTGGATCTCATAATCTAATTCTAGCTTTATCTCTTGGTTTATCCAAATTTTGTATAAGAAGATGTTAATTTCTTTAATACAAGGGTTCTTGCTTCTACAAAAGCTTGGCTCGTTGGGCTGAAGATTACGGTTGGTCTATCATCCTTCAACGGGATCTTCTATCCCCATGGACTTGCTCTGATGCAGTCGTTTTTCTAACGCCGATGACACATCCAGTTGTCGAGATTGGTAATGTGAGTTTGTAACCCATCCATTGAAGTTCTTGGAATGATTCTATAGCTTATCAATTCCATGTTGGGAGTTGGATCATGGGTCTTGGGCGAAGGAATCCTTGGTTTACCGCCCCTTGGAGTTGAAGGAAGTGTCATAAGGCTAATTTTTTTTCAATTTTATTGATTTGTTTGAGTGATTTTATTTGATTTTATTTCAATTTTGTCAAACTCAGTAATTACTTTATGTGCTAGATCAAAATAAGATGCATAAAAAGAACTTGTAGTAATTAGTTTATTCATCGACCTTTAATCTTAAAAGTAACTTAAAATATTGCAATATTGTGATTCAATCGCCTATTATGAAATTAGGCTCGGACTAAAAAAATAATATTTTTAAAAGATGAAAAAATTCATGAACCAACCAAAATATGTATTCAAAGATGAAGAATTCACAACAACAATCACAAACAATATTAATAAGCATCTTGTCTTCTGGTTTGTCACAATTTCAAACATGAACAAACCTCAATTTCGAGCCGGTGAGTATTATGGATCATAATCGACAATACTTTGCAAGTAGCTTTGAGCATTCACAAAAGGTCGAAAGTTGAATTTCTTTAGAATTGTAACCGAATAACATATGATTATTGTTGAATTTCTAAAAAATACACCACAAATTTCATTTATAGATATAAATGGAACCATTGATATAAAACCGTGATTATATAATTGCATCTTCACTAACAAACTCACCTCAGAGTGATCATCTTCACTAGAGGCTACAAATTAATAGCCTTCCTCGATTACTCAAAAGTGAAGTTTTAAGAACCAATATTTGAGCAAGAAAAATCATGTTACATGTTTCTGGGATACCACGGAGACATCAATGCAAGCAATCACTACCACCCGAAGTTTCTTTGATATTGTAGTTGGATCTATGAGACTCATCCCTCTGATGTGAAAGAGTAGTTATATCCAACATTCTTACTTGTGTGCCTCTTACAATACTCTCAACAAATGGATCGCTTGATCTATTATACTCTACTTTACTTTCTCTTGATAACGGTGTGGTATTGACACAACTCATATTGCCGATAATCATCACTTACATCCTAAACCAGAGTATAGCGGTCGACTATCGTCAAGGACCCATTCACCATTTCAATCATTTCTCTAAATTTTATGATGCTCTAGTGTTAGATTTCATGGGAATATTGCACTAGTAAAGTCTTGAACTGTCTATATATCAAAACTGTTTAACCCTTTTCAAATCTTGATTTTTTGGCTGTTTGTGTTTTTTTTTTTTTTTTACTTGTGTTCCTAATCTTCTTTTTGTGTTTTTGTTACATTTTTTTTAATTATTTTAGCAATTAGCCAATTTAATCAATTCTTCCTTTATGTTTTTTTTTTAATTATGTTAGCCATTACTTTTGGCTAATTTAATTTATTCTATTGATTTTTTTTTTATTTTTTTGCTATTGATGGACGTATCTTTCTGAAACATACTAAATAAAACTAAATAATTGGTTAAGAGAGGATATGAGATATAACTTATTGTTAAATCTCTTTCCATATGAGAATAACTCATTCTCATGTCCATCTTTGCAACCATGTACTAAATTAAGGATTTTATTTCAACCACAAAATTAAAGTTGTAGTTAGTCAATTATAATATTTGACGTGCTAGTTTTCAAACTACTTTAAATAACAAAATTAAAGTTGTAGTTAGTCAATTATAATATTTGACGTGCTAGTTTTCAAACTACTTTAAATAGGTATAAAGAAAGCATGAGAATAACTTAGTTTCACTAATCTGACACGTGCCGGGCATGTACTGAACACTTGTTAATATAATGGATGCATTACAAATTTATAATCCAGCATTTCGTATCATACCCTTGAGTTTGAATATATTTTGAGAGTGAAACGTACCTTAAGCTTTTTTTTAAGTATACAAACATATAAACTTATTTATATGAATTTATTTCTAATATAAAATTGATAAATTTTTTGAAATAATTCTTTTTAATTAATGTATCGTTATCACATCGGTGTCCTAGTTTTTTACAAATGACATGTTACCATATCTATTTGGTATCATATTTATGTCTCGTATCTATATCTCATTTTTATTTTTGTGACTCTGAGATATTTTGCTTTTATAAATAGATATTTTCACGAAAATATGTTTAATTTATGTTGAGATGGAGAATAAAAATTGACACTTGAGGACGTTGATACTTGAGACTTTGATTCCTCTTAGTGTGAAGCTTGCATCTTGCAATTACTTGGGTAGAGAATGTGTTTCACTTAAAATTCACTCAAGAGAAAATAATCAAATAACGAACCATATGCGAGAGAGGATAACTTTTTTTTTTTTTTTAATCTTTGAGAAATAAGAAAGAATAAAAATTAAAACATGACATGAATGACATCTTCTTGAATCATTGTTTTGTTCTAGTAAATGTATATAAAAAAAAAAACCTTATATATTTTTAGATATAATTTAAGATTACCTATTTAATAAAACTCCATCCAAACTTCTACTCATAAATTTAGTTATTATTTGTATACAATTGTTAACATGTAAGAAAATACACGTACAAAATATTTATACTTTTGGTAATACACTAGTCTCGGTTGTTTGACTAAAACAATGCAATCATTGTCCAAACTAAAGAATTTGATTCGAAGCTATCTCCTAAAAGAGGGAGGCTCAATTAGACTTTGTTGTAAGATTCGATCATATCAATTTAAATAGCGTTCTCCACAACTATAAATATCGAACTCCAAAGTATTCACGAGCAAAGTAAGTTTGTTGAAACTATCTATAAAAGTGTTCCAAAGTGAGTTGTGGAGAAGATTTGCCTTAAAATCTAGTTCCAATTAAGGGTGTCAACGATGGGAAAATTTCAGAGGTGGTAGATATAATTTATTTTACAAGCGTGTGGTGAACGGTCTTTTCAGTCTCATATAGGCTACGGTCTTTTCAGTCTCATAATTTTATATTATTGTGATATTTGTTCCCAAATTTTATATTATTGTGATAGAAGCTATAAATGACCATTATATTCATTGGTCAGATATTGCAATTGTGAAGAAGTGAAGAAGTTCTCTTTATAGAAGTATTTGGAGATTATATTATTGTGATATTTGTTCCTAAATTTTAGATTATTGTGATAGAAGCTATAAATGACCATTATATTCATTGGTCAGATATTGCAATTGTGAAGAAGTGGAGAAGTTCTCTTTATAGAAGTATTTGGAGATGCGGGGTGGTATCGATCCCCGTACCTCTCGCATGCTAAGCGATACCATTTGAGCTACATCCCCACAATTTTTGCATCACAAAACCATCTGAGCTACATCCCCACAAACATCCCCACAATTTTTTGCATCACAAAACCATCTGAGCTACATCCCCACAATTTTTTTGAATGAAGAAATATTGCTACACAACAAGGTCATGAATAAGAAGGGTATCGATCCCCGTACCTCTCACATGCAAAGCGAGCGCTCTACCATCTGAGCTACATACCCATGATTTTGACATCCTAAAACCCTAAATGTCCCATCATCAATAATAGTGAAAATAAAAAATATCAAAATATTAATAACAAATAGTTTTTTTTGGTGATGCGGGGCATCGATAATTCTGAAAATGAAAAAATATTATAACAAATTAAATACTTTCTTTTGGAGATGCAGGTTATCAATCTCCGTACAACTCGCATGCAAGCTCTACCATCTAAGCTACATCTTCACAATTTTTACGTCACAAAAACATAAATGATTCGTCGTGAATAATAACAAATAAAATATTACATCATAGAACCCTAAATTTCCCATCACCAATAATAGTGAAAATGAAGAAAATCTAGAAATGCAGGGTATCGATCCCCATATCTCTTGCATGCAAAGCAAGTGCTCTACCATCCAAGCTATATCCCCACAATTCTTATATCATAAAGTCCTAAGCATCTCGTCATCTGTAATAGTGAAAATGAAAATCTATCCCAGCTCATTATGTCCTAAATAAGAAAAAATTGAAAAGATAAGAAAAAATTGAAAAGAAATAATATATTTAGTAATCGATTCAATTGAAGATGCAAGGTAATGATCCCCATACTTTCCACATGGGAAATGAACACCCTAAATGCCCCTTCATCCATAATTGTGAAAATGAAAAAGTATATCTGCATATTATGTCATAAATAAGGAAATATTGAATAGAAATAAAATATTAATAATAAAATAGTTTCTTTTGGAGATGCGAGGTATCGATCCCCGTACCTCTCGCATGCTAAGCGAAGCTACATCCCTACCATTCTTGCATCACAAAACCCTAAATTTTCCATCATCAATAATAGTGAAAATGAAGAAACATCGGTACTCAACATGTCATGAATAAGAAAAAATTGAAAAGAAGTAATTTTCAAAATAGTGACATGAAAAACTATCCTGGCTCATTATGTCGTAAATAAGAAAAAATTGAAAAGAAGTAATATATTTAGTGATTGATTCATTTTGGAGATGCAAGGTATCAACCTCGTAACTTTCCACATCAGAAGTGAGTGCTCTACTATATGAGCTACATCCCCACAATTCGTACTACAATATCTTGAAGGGGCATTTTGAGAATAAAACTCGAGACCTCTCACACCCAAAACAAGAATCATAGCACTAGACCAAATGCCCTTGTTTTACCACTTGAAACATATGTATAAAGCCTTAGGCCTAGGTATTAAGGTCGTATTTTGTCGTATTGTAGGAAACACGTGAAGTCCTTAGATGTAGAATGTGTATGGGAGAATAAAGCCTTGGGATGGGATGTTAAGAAAGACTATGAGTATTAAGAG
>NW_019272151.1:174870-176719 GCF_002738345.1 Cucurbita maxima | reverse complement strand
AACATGTCATGAATAAGGAAAAATTAAAAAGAAGTAATTTTCAAAATAGTGACATGAAAAACTATCCCGGCTCAATATGTCGTAAATAAGAAAAAATTAAAAAGAAATAATATATTTAGTGATTGATTCATTTTGGAGATGCAAGGTATCAACCCCGTAACTTTCCACATCAGAAGTGAGCGCTCTACTATCTGAGCTACATCCCCACAATTCGTACTACAATCTCTTGAAGGGGCATTTTGAGAATCAAACTCGAGACCTCTCACACCCAAAGCAAGAATCATACCACAAGACCAAATGCCCTTGTTTTACCACTTGAAACGTATGTATGAAGCCTTAGGCCTAGGTATTAAGGTCGTATTTTTTTGTATTGCAGGAAACACATGAAGTCCGTGTCTTGGAGAATAAAGCCTTGGGATGGGAGGTTAAGAAAGACTATGAGTATTAAGAGCATGATGGTAAGCATAAAATGATGTGTCCTGGAGAATAAAGCCTTGGGATGGGATGTTAAGAAAGACTATGAGTACTAAAAGCGTGATGGTAAGTATAAAATAATGTTTCTTGGAGAATAAAGCCGAGGGATGGGATGTTAAGAAAGACTATGAGTATTAAGAGCATTATGGTAAGTATAAAATGTCGAATATGAAGTTAGGTTGATGTCGAATATGAAGTCCTTTGATAAGAAAAGATTTAGACATAGGGGCATTTCAAGAAACTCAAAACCTCTTGCACCCCAAATGAGAATCACACCACTAAACCAAATGCCTTTTCTTGAACATCAAATATTTTTAGCTTTTACTCAAATATATTTTCTCTTAGTAGTTGGAGTATAAAAGGGTTATCAAATAAACCAACAACCCAACAAAAAAAAAAAAAAACAAACTAAATCAATTTGGGTTGGATTGATTCGGTTCAGTTCATCCGTTTGTTTGATTTAATTTTTCCATTTTGTCTCTTATGACAAGAAAATAAAGTTGAATTGAATGCACCTTAGTTTCATTTATGAGAAACTCAATGAAACACATTAATAGTACTCAGAGTTGGAGTCTATAAGCATTTCATGAACTTCAATGCAATTCATGCTTCATTAAAGATGAGATAAACTTTGGGGAACTTTAAATTACTTCATGTGGAGTTTCAATTACTATATGCTAGTTACCATCTTTAGGATTAACTAATTGGACACGAATTCATGAATTTAGGGAAATTTTTGTGTAATTATCAACTACAACTTATGTTTTCAAATTTTTAGGACATAATTTAGGTAGCTGTTTTTATAAGTCATAAACTTGTTTCTTTGCATAATATGGATTTAGTTGATCTATTATTATCGATAAGATGGAGAAAGAAATTGTCTTTGAAATGACTAATAGACCTAGGTTCATCGTTGTTGTTTTTAAACTTGTGATTTTGCAGAAAGTTTAACTAATATGAACTGTCATGTCACAAGAGCTTTAAGGTAAATCAAGAATATACCCTAAACATCATTCAAGATGACAATAAAATGGAGTTCAATTGAACGCACTTTAGTTTCATGTTTGGCGTGTTTAAGATAAAGCATAATTGTATTAATGATATTGAGCCTAGAGTCTATAAAAATTTAATGATCTTAAGAGAAATTCCTATTTATTAGAGGAGACCAACTTTATTTAAGGTACAAGGAGTTCAAGAATCTAGATTTGAATATGGTTAAGGAACAACAAGATTTGAAAGTTTTGAATTCTAAACCAAATTTGTACCTAATTATTACTTCTGATGACTAATTATAAATTAAGAGAAATATTTTTGTAAAGATAGATTAAACTCTAAAGCTTTGGTGACGAAACCATGTTTAGACTAGCAGTTTAAA
>NW_019272151.1:158033-174805 GCF_002738345.1 Cucurbita maxima | reverse complement strand
CGTATGAGGGAGCCTTCAAAGGTTGTGCACTCACAGGAGATGCGGTCACAGGTCTTTGTGTTCGAGTATTTTTGTATTTTTTTTTTTGTAATTCTATCCCAAACACTTTTTTTTCGTTTGGATAAATTTGAACAACACAGTCTTATAATTTAATTTAATTTTATATTTAATGTGGTGTTGTTTTCTCAATCTCGTTTTAATTTTACAACATTATTTTATATTAATTTACTTTTATTTTTATTTGTTTTTATTTGTTTTCACTTTCAATTTGAGTTTCTATTTGAGTTTTGAACCTTTGAAATTTGGGTTGTGACAGATTGGTATCAGAGCAGCCGGATTTTAAATTATATAAATTTTTTCTTAGGATAAAGAGTCGTATATCTCTATGACTCAGCTCAATGACACGTCTCTCCGCGACCAAGTAAGTAGTCTAACCCTATTTTGTAGTATATGATATGTTGTAAAACTTGTATAAATTTATTGTATGTTTTGATTTTCGTGGTAGTTATAAAATGTCCTTGGACGTTAAAGAGTGAACGTTAACTATATAAGACAATACTGGATCAACGTTATAGTGTCTAGATATCGTAAGGAGGAAAAGAGTGGTCATGAGATATATGACTAGCCTTAGGAAAACAGAGAGTTTTCGTTGCACAGTGCGAGACATCTAATCCGTGAAATTTTGGTACTATAAATGAAGAAACTAGATATGGTCCCCAAACGTCTGTCTGGACCATTTCCAATCGCACTTTCTTTGATTCTCTAGCAGCTTTTGTGAAGCTAACTCGTTTATATTTTTCCATAACGCAGCTCTCACAAACACCCATATCAATAGATTTTAGGCCTTCTAAAACTTCATTTGCACCCATCATCTTCATTTCTTTGATGCTCATATGTGCAAGTCTATTGACACTGCTGTAGGGTGTAAAAACTTGGTTGTTGTTGCTGTTACTTGAATTGGAAACACTCTTAGCAACAACAACCTTTTTTATACACTCTAGTTGGTGTATAGGGTTCCATATTTTAGGTCATGCTACCACCATGACACCCTTCACAATCTTTCCCAAACTCTTTTCAAACTCGGCTACATAACCTGTGCTATCCAACTAACATATAGAGATCAGATTCTTCTTGAGATCAGAAATATTTATGACATTCTATAATGTCCACTCACTCATTTCCTGTTAGAGTTTATATGTAGGCATCTCTCTTCCTTTCAATCTCCAACAATCTCCAACGTTTTGTTATCGGCAATATACACCTTCCTAACATTTCCTTATTTTAAATTTTGAAAAAATTCCTTACTTGGAGACGAATGAAACGATGCAACTGAATCTAAAATCCAAAATTCAATTGGGCTATTCACGCTAAGGATTAAAGTATTCTCAGTATCTTTTGCCGAACATATGGAATTATTGTTATCTTCAAATTTGTGATTTTTCTTTTCTTCAATTTTGTACAATTTGTCCAAAAGTGTTATTTTTCTCCACAATTTCAACTCTTTTCGTTTTGTTTGTTTGGAGATTTTTCACGGTTTCTTAATTTTGATCGCCCATGTTTGTTTTGGCTCTTTGATTTACTTCTTCCCTTTCGATCAACAATGAGAGCATTGTCTGATGAATCTCCAATTTCTCGTTTGGGCTTTCGCTGACATCTTGAATTTCATTAAATTTCAATTTATTAGATCCTCGTGAACTGTTGATTGCAGCAACAACAGTATACCACGACTCGAGTAAAGATTAAACAAAAATCAATACTTTAATTTCATTTTTTAACATAATTTCCACCCAACTCAATTGACTTACAATCATGTTGAACTAATTTATATGATTTGCAACATATCGACATTTGTAGATTGAACAACCTCTGCATCAAATACACCTTGTTCATAGCCGACGTACTTTCGTACATATTTGACAACACCTTCAATAGGCCCGATGTCGTCTTCTCTTTGATGATGTTGAACGTCATGTTTATGGACAGCGTCAATCAGATTAATCCTACGGTGTGTATGATTAGTCCTCAAAATCATATATACACTCATCAGAACAAAATGTCCCAAAATGTACTATAGGAGAACGTGACCAGTTGTTGTTTATTCACTTTTAGCTTATAACATTGCTCTATTTGAAATTGTTTTTGACGTCTTTCCTCGCTCACGTTTTCTAAAATATTTCTTCTAAACGTGATTTAAGCATACACTTCTATTGTTCGTTCAGTCTGAATTTTGCATGGTTGACTTGTTCACTAGATTAGAACAAATGTCACATAATTATTGTCTCACTACTGCAAGAGTGCGATTGTTACACTTGTCTTTCTTTCAATTGTGGGCCGCATCTTCTGACTAGTTACGTGAGTTTGGCATGGAGCATATGTGTAGGTTGAAAAAGAAATGGTTGGATGTGGACTGCGAATAAGGGTTGGGCCACGGAAGGGTTTTTTTTTTTACCACATGGACTTTGGGCTAGAGAGTCTTAAATTTGGGTTCGTTTGAAAAATTTTGGTTCGTGTTTTAGTTCAAACGAACCCAAATTAAACCTACTAGTTCCTTCTTCCTTGCACGACTCACTCCTATTCTCTGTTCTATCTCTTCTTGCTCTCTGAAACTTTTTTAAAGGCTATTGTTCACCGATTATTTGGGAGCATCTTCCTTAAAAGGATTGTGACCACAGATGACCTATGTAGAAAATTTGTACCCATTTCCTAAAATCTTTAGCGGACAACATACCCAAAACAGATGCGCTACACCTCGTCTCACCTCTTCGGAGCATATGGATCCACCCAATCGATGAACGCTCAAACCAAACTCACCCATACTTTTTGGCACAGGGATGCGAGAACCAATCCGAGTAATCTATAATGGGGAGACCCCTTAAAGAAACAAACGAGAATGGCTCGGTTGATAGCAGGGTTAAAGAAAAGGTGAGTATGAAAAGACGTATCGCGTAACCGTCCCTGTAAGCAGCTTCATTCTTTCTTGATCTATGAACCGACTTTATGAAAAAAAAAATAAGTCTTTCAGCTGAAAGTGTGACTGTTGGGTATGGATAAGCAAACCTCTTGGTTTGGGGGAAATCGGAGATGTTGGCTAAGAAAGCTAAGCAGGCAAGTACAGGACGAACAAAATGCACATAAAAATTGATTGATATGATCCCTCTCCCTCTTAGTTTGGCTAGTTGGCTAGTTACACGATAAGCAGGAAAGCATACCAGGCAAGGAAAGAAAGGCTGCTCGATCTCCTGTAAGGCCAACCCTTAATGGCGAGCTCACCAGGCAATGCTATAAGTCCAATAGAAGTCCAAGGTTTCGTCTACTACAGACTAGGAAGCTCTTGGAGGATCTAACATGAAATGAGAAATACATTCGATTACAGCAACTAATAGATAACAAACTTTTTGGTAGAAACTGAATAATCCTTGGCTCAGGCAAGAAAAGGAAAAGGTAGTCGTACTCCTACCTTTTCCGTCGGACGAGAGGAAAGTTTGAGCTGAAAGATTGAATCACACTAGATAAGAAAGGCGGGCTTAGCAGGTTTCTCCAAACGTATAAACAAAAAGAAGATACGGATACACATACATTTTTGCATGAAAGAACCTAGCTGAACCAGATCAAGGGTCCTAACCTAGTTCGACTGACCTTCTTTGGCTAGCCCCCGCCACTTGTAACGAGGCCAACCCGTATGTGCTTTTTCTTTTTCGTTTAGTTAGATGGCTTACCAGCTCTTTCAGCTCATAGCAGCAGTATGAAAAGCAGAATCCTCATCCTGGGTCGAGTCCACATTGCCATACGAATTGACATCTGCCAAACCAAGGGCAGCGGATTTAACAGTTTCGATAAAACCAACCTCTTTTAGTACTCCCCACACTTTCATACCTATAAAAGAACAACAACAACACAACAAAAGAACAACAAAACAAAAAAAGTACTACAAGGAAAGTAGAGCTATATTTTCTACAAATCTTATTATATTAACTCTCTATTACTCCGAAAAACTACTTGAAAAAAAGATATCATACTCAAACTCCAATATCAATAAACGCTCTACCTTGATCACCGTGGACATACGCATTTATATTAACTCTCTATTACTCCGAAAAACTACTTGAAAAAAAACTCCAATATCAATAAACGCTCTACCTTGATCACCGTGGACATACGCATTTATATTAACTCTCTATTACTCCGAAAAACTACTTGAAAAAAAGATATCATACTCAAACTCCAATATCAATAAACGCTCTACCTTGATCACCGTGGACATACGCATTTATATTAACTCTCTATTACTCCGAAAAACTACTTGAAAAAAAGATATCATACTCAAACTCCAAGCTATTCAAATAGCTGACTAAGTCCCTCTGTCACACTTGAAAGGATAATTATTTTAAGGATAATTATTTAGTGCTTTTTTTCTTTTGCCACTAGACCAAATGCCCTTAGTATGTGCTATATATTATGTTTTTTATGGAATGTATCATCATTATTTCATTTATTTTCTTTGTTAATGAAATCCATGAGAAATAATCATTATTATTATATCTTTTAGACTAGACCGCTGTTAAATTATTTACATAGGGTTTGCGAAAATTACTGTATTGAGAAGAAAATAGTGTAAGCTTTATTGAGAAGAAAATAGTGTAAGTTTTAGTTTGATAGTTCCATTTGAGACACATATCGTGAGTACACAAGTAAAGCAAATATCGAAAGTTAGGATTTGGGTAGGCATGCCTATTGAAAGTGGAAAAGATAAAATGATATTAAAAAAGAGCATCATCATTATAGTTTTAATTGCCTTAATTTTTGGTTTCTGAAGAATATACACTAGGTGCGAGAATCATACCACTAGACCAAATGCCCTTTCTAAAAAATTGCAACATTTTTAACTCCTTCTCAGTATATTTTTTTCTCTCAAGTTTGAAATCTATTTTCTTGAGCGGTTGTTGGACTATAAAACAAAAAGTTGATGGTCTAGTATGCAAGTGTTCAAATAAACTACAACCCAACAAATGAATCAAACTAATCCGTTTGGGTTGGGTTGGATTTATTCGGCTCAGTTCATCAGTTTGTTTGATTTAATTCTTCTATTTTGCTTCCTATGACAAGAAAATGAAGTTGTATTGAATGTAACATAGTTTGATTTATGACAAACTCATATGAAATATAATTGCATTAATAGTATTAAGAGTTGGAGTCAAATATTTCATGAACTTAAGTGCAACTCATGTTTTATTAAAGACGAGATGAAATTTAGTTAAGTAACTGAAACTTTAAATTACTTCATGTGGAGCTTCAATTACTCTATGTTAGTTGCTATCTTTAGGATTGACTAATTGGACACGAGTTCTTGGATTGAGGGGATTGTTTTATGTAATTTTCAACTACGACTTATGTTTTCAAATTTATAGGTCATAATTTAGGTAGTGGTTGTATATTATGGATGAACACTAGAGTTTCTATCCCATTCACCACAACTACTCTAGTTTTTGTTTGAAGGCTATAATTGTCATCTATGTTGTATGACAATAAAATTTGTTTGGATAAAATTTTAGTTAAAGTTGCATATTTTACTTCTTGCTGAGTAAAAAATTTGTTTCTTAGCGTAATATGAATTTAGTTGAAGAGTTATTAGGAATAAGATGGAGAAAGAAATTTTCTTTAAAATAATAAACAGACTCAAGTTCATCTTTGTTATTGTCAAATTGTGATTTTACAAAAAACTTAACTAATATGAAATATCAAGGTAAACCAAGAATATATCATGCACGTCATTCAAGATGACAATAAAATGGAGTTAAATTGAACGTAGTTTTAGTTTCATGTTTGGTAGGTTCAATATGAAGCATAATTGTATTAATGATATTAAAGAGAAATTCGTGTTTTATTAGAAGAGACCAACTTCATTTAAGGTACTAGTAGTTTAAACTACTTCCATTCTAATTTCAATCACTTCACAATAATTACAAATTTAAGGTTGGCTAATTGAACATCAATTATCAACTTTAGGTTATAATTTAGGTAGTAGCCATTATAATATTAATGAGTATAAGACTTACAATTTACCATGGACCATATGTCTTATAGTTAAATGAATATATATATATTATGCATGTCGAGGTCTGGATAAAGCACAAAGTAGTAAGGAACACCATTGTCAACTCTAGAGCCACCCACAACATGATGGAGACCGATGCAAAATATTTTAACATCCTTTGGCATCAAGATACAGGAAAGATGAACGCCGTCAAATTGGAAGCTTTGTCTGTCTTAAGAGTCACAATGAGAACTCTAATCAAGCTAGAGCCTTGGACTAGGAAAATTGTTTAGTGATAGTTTAAATGGATGACTTCGACGTCGTGTCAGGAATGAACGTCCTGCTGAAACACAAAGTCATTTACATGCCCCTAGCAAAATGTCTAGCAGTAACGGAGTCTAACCCGACGATCATTTAGAAAAACATCCATCAACCAAGAGGGTTGAAAATGATGTCGATACAACAGTTGAAAAATAATCATAGCCATGATGAATCTACGGTTTCTGCTATTGTTGTAATTGAAAAAGGGGAGCTCGAGTGCGCCAATCTCAATAGAAACCTTGTTGCCACTACATTAACAGCACGACGCAAAACAAGGTCAGATAATGGACTTATCCCCACCAAGAGAGACAAAAACAAGGTCAGATACTAAAGAAGGGAGACAAAAACAAACCATTGAAGCAACACATGTTCACACATAAATATCATCTAGACGGATGTAGAGAAGGGTCAGTCGGAAGCGTCAACCACAATAATTTCAAGAAAAATAAAGAGTTCATATAAGTTAAGGTTAGATCAACTTCGAGTTCAAAGCAACAAAACCAAAGACGGGTGTGAAAATACTATGGACTAGTTAAAGCTATCCATAAGATTATGACGACATCATATAGAATCTAATTGCTCCTATGGATGCGGACTAACCTTGTTGTCCACGTTAGTAACTTGAAATGTTATTATTTCGACTAAGAAGACATCAAGCAGAAGCAGGTGATATGACGTCATACAATTAAGAAAAAGTTTTAAGCGAAGAAAGTAGGAAAGACACGAACAGAGAAGACATGAAGACTCAACAAACCGAGAAGTACTTTTCAATAGCACCTAGTAGGTTGGAAGAGACTCCTCATTATGAGATCAGCTAGAAGCGCATCGAGAGACCTAAAGTCAGCCTTATCCAATAAACTGTGTGGGGGCAGATGTCACAGTCATGATTGCCCAAGGCGTGTTGCCTGTGGTTGCATGTTGCATGTCTCAGCCATTCTTGTAAAAAATTTGTTGTCCAAGGTTGTTATTTGGACAATGTTATTGTTTATCGGTTATTTGGGCGACACGCCTTGAGCAATCATAACCGTTACAATTGGCTAAGACATTTGTTGTCCATATGCTATTGTTGTCCAAGAGACTCCTCATTATGAAGTCATGATTGGCTAAGACATTTAAAGAAGTTTTACCTAGGGAAACTTCTATCACAATCCTCTTCTTGCTCTCTGAAACTTCTTTAAATGTTATTGTTCACTGGTTATTTTGGCGCATCTTCCTTAAAAGGATTGTGACGACAGATGACCTAGGTAAAACTTCTATTGGGAGATCAGTGCAATAGAGAATCTGTGTCCCTTTCCTTAAACCTTCAGCGCACAACATAACAAAGAGTTCCTAGAAAAAATATCATAGAACAATTTGTGTAATGCCTTTGAAGTTAGGCTCGAGGCTCTATCTTATCTCCCAAGAATATGGTTCATTCTCTATTCACATAGAAATTCTGCAATAGAAAGTGGTACCCTCATCTTCTTTTATAAGACTACCTCAGCCTTCATGGAATGATTATGCTATGTTGATTCTTATAGAAGGAAGTAGGAGTAAGAGTAGATGACTGTTTATGGTCCAAGTCCCAAAAAAGTAAGTCTTGATGTCAAGAAAGGAGAGGAATCCTCATAGTTTCCAAGATTTGAAGAGAATCATACATACACAAATTTCCTTTGTTTGTTTATTCTTGTCGTTTGCTCTCTTCAATTAACATGTTATAAAGACACTTGTAAATTATAATTAAATATAGCTTTTTTTTTCTTTCCAAATATCAATTTGAATTACTTCTTGATTCAAGGTTTAAAAAACCTATTTCAAATCTTATTATATTGCATGCTTCAATTTGATATAATTATTGGAGGCATTTTTAGAATCAAACTCGGGACCTCTCGCACCCGAAGCGAGAATCATACACTAGACCAAATGCCTTGTAGTGGATCTATCAATATTAGTTGCTGGTCCATATCTTTTATGCGCCTCAATATTTGAAATTTATCCACATGTTTTTGTGCTTTAGAACCTATTATTATTGTCTTGTTAACTTCACATTGTTGATAAGCACATTACCCTACGTTTTATATTCTCATGTATTGGCTGAAACAACCACACCTAAATGAAGGTCTCAAATAATCAAATAAATTATAAAGGATAGGGTTATAACAATAAATGAAAAAAACCTGTAATAAAAGGCAAACATGATACCTATGGTGAGCTGTAATAGAAGAAAAATATCCTATAATAAAAGATCAAATATGATATATATGATAAGTTATAATTGTTGGGTTTTATGTCCTAAAACTCAGAGTGGGTAAACAAAAACATATTTTATTTTCAATAAAGTTATTATTGCTGTTTATTTATTAAAGATTGTTATTGAATAAAGTGAACTTTACGATCATTAATCTAAATCCAATAAATTTGGTTAACTCAAGTATGCATGCTTGCCACATTATCCCAAATATTTGAGTGAAATTTTTAGTGTCAAAATTTGGTGATCTCAAATTTGAATGAACATGCAAACATGACTCTATAAATAGAGTGATCATAAAACATGAACTGTCTTCTTCTTGGTGAAAAACCTTGAGAAAAACCTCTCACAAACACTCTCTTCATATATACAACATCCCTCCCAAGTTTAGTCACTCACTGGATTCCACAATCCCGTTCTAAGGCCGGAGGATAGTGGAGAAGACACTAGTGGTGGCTCAAAACCGGTTCGTGAGGAAAAAGGAATTTGAACTACAAAAGGTTAGTATTCAAACTCATTAAGATTTAATACTCATGAACATGCTAGTTATTTACTATAATTGATGTTCTAAAAGTGCCTAAGATCCAAATTGCTTCCGCATGTGTTATATTAACACCATCAATTGGTATCAGAGCAAGTTTTAGGCACTTTATTTACATTAATTTGATCATGGTGGGTACCATTTCTTGAATGAAATTTTGTGGTTCCTAAAGTGGATGGTTTTGGTTTTGGCATTTTTTTATGCTTCTATTTGATACAATTATTGTAATAAGCCTAATGTGTATGAGCTTTAATGAACGAAGAAAGATCTGTAATTTTTATGGAATCATTCGAGTCCATTTTAGGTTGTAATTGATCGAAAATGGAAGAGATTGCAAGCTGAACCAAAGAAGAAGATGGAAGAGGCAGTTCGGGTGGTTTTTCTGCCTTTGGGGTCTGGTTCAACGTTTTTAAGGGTTGGGTCGCCCAATTCGTGATCCTCGGGAGCGGTTCAAGTTATTCTTAATTATTAATGTAATAATTTAGTTAATTGCTTGTTTTAAAATGCCAAAATCAATCCACTTTAGCGTGTTTAATTAATTATGCATTATGAATGTATGTTTTAATTAAATAGAAAATGTATATGCACAAAGTATGTCATATAGATTTAAAATCTCACCATAGGCTAAGCATGTTTCATGCATTCCAAGTATGTTATAATTATTATAATTTATAGTATGCATGTTTAGGGTTCGATGAGTGATGGATATAAATTGTTATATTATTGCATGGAATGAATGATTATATAATTGTTATATAAAGCATGTTAGATGCATGTTATAGGTTATTTTCAACGTCATAAAACGAGATAGACGTTAAAATCTATAATAAAGTTAAGTACATGCTCACTCAGGGTTAAGAACCGAGCACAATCAATTTTAATAGTTAAAATAGGTCGATGTCTTACAAAATTGCAGTTACGAGAAAGCTCATCTGGCACGATCTTGTCTAAGGCTGGAGGTACTTACGTTGACGGTTTACAAAACACCTACTACCTGGAGATCGGACCAGTACTTGAGCTTAGTTAGCCCAGTTTTATGAGCATGCTTAAGTGATATAAGTTTTAGAAAAAATAACCTAGACTTAAGCTATATTTAATTAGTCGGAATATAACGAAGTAATAGGTATACCCAACCGTCTAAAATACTTAGTGTGAGGAAAAAGATATATGAGATACATCGTTTTCCTTTTACGCTCTCTGAAAAATTCACACCGTGAGATTCATGCTCGGCCTTGTGTCGCCCTGGGAGCGTCCTCCATTCGGAAGGTATTTGCATGAGTCAATAACAAGGTGAATATAGAAAGTGTTTATAGTAAGTGGGAGAAGGAAGTATATCAACACCTTCTATGGTCTCCACCACTAGGTTGCACCGTGAGATTCCCATGTTCCACCTACATGTTGGCCAAAAGCTACTACCCATTTGGAGGGTTGTAACATGGGAGTCGAAACAACACAAACTCTAGAAATGGATAGGATTTCTTAGGTCCGTTCCCAACTTTGACTTTATCGTTCGATAGCATTGTTGGGACCGATCTCTGAGGTCTGAAAATGGTGGGTCACACTTTCGAAGAATTACTAAGAGTTATGGAATCTCTAAAAGGGATCTTTGGACAACCGTCCTTCTCCCTTAGACATGAAGCCATAAAATACATTTATAACTGTCGTATGTAATAAGCGACCTCAGTTAGAGAATATGTCCTAGACATGATGGTCAATTTCAATGTGACAGAAGAAAATGAAGTTGTCATTGATGAGAAGAGTCAAGTCAGTTCCGCACAAATGTGGTAATGAAAAAAATAGAATATAACTTGACTGCTCTTCTCAATGAGCTACAGACTTATCAATCCCTCTTAACGAACAAGGGACAAACAGGAGAAGCAAATGTTGCTATCTCCAAAAAATTACTACGTGGATCGTACTAAGAAATTAAGCGTGGACCTTCAACTTCTAAAAGTGTTTTGATGAAGAAGAAGGGTAAAGGGAAAAATAAGATTCCTACTAACCGTAAACACAAGGTTCAAAAAGCAGATAAAGAAAAATGTTTCCATTGCAACGAAAACGGGCACTGGAAGAGAAACTGCCCAAAATACATTGAAGAGAATAAAGCCGAAAAGACACAACAAGGTAAATATGATTTCCTCGTTGTAGAAATATGTTCAGTAGAGTATGAAAACTCAACTTGGATACTAGATTCAGGGGCGACTAATCATATTTGTTCTTTTTACCAGGAAACTAGCTTCTGGAGAATGCTTGCGGACGGTGAGATAACACTTAGGGTTGGAACACGAAAGGCTGTCTCAGCAAGATCAGTATGAAATTTAAAGTTGTTTTTTGGAGATAGATTCATTATATTAGATAATGTACTTTTTGTTCTTGAAATGAAAAGAAATCTAATATCTATTTCTTGTTCATTTGCAAAAGAGGTATTCATATTTGTTCTGCAAAATTAGAAAACAACTTATATATATGTTAAAATCGAGCAAAATAAAAGCCATTTTAAATACCGAGATGTTTAAAAAAGATGAAACTCAAAATAAATGACAAAAGATTTCTCCTAATACCTATCTTTGGCACTTAAGACTAGCAACATTAATCTCAATAGGATTGATAGATTGGATAAAAATGGACTTCCAAATAAGTTAGAAGACAACTATTTACCTCCATGTGAGTCTTGTCTTGAGGGTAAAATGACTAAACGATCGTTTTTCGAAAAAGGTTATAGAGCCAAAGAAACCTTAGAACTCGTGCATACAGATCTCTGTGGTCCAATGAATGTCAAAGCACGAGGAGGGTATGAATATTTCATCAGATTTATTGAGGATTATTCAAGGTATGACTATCTTTATCTAATACGTCACAAGCTCGAAGCTCTTGAAAAATTCAGAGAGTATAAGACTGAGGTTGAGAATCTATTAGGTAAAATTATTAAAACACTTCGATCAGATCGAGGAGGAGAGTACATGGACTTAAGATTTTAGGACTATATGATAGAACATGGAATAAGGTCACAACTCTCAGCCCCTGGTATGCCTCAAGAAAATGGTGTATCAGAAAGGAGAAATAGAACTTTGTTAGACATGGTTCGATCTATGATGAGTTTCGCTCAATTACCCGATCCGTTTTGGGGATATGTAGTGGAGACTGCTACATGCATTTTGAACATGATTCCTACTAAGAGTGTTTCAGAAACACCTTATGAGTTATGAAAAGGGCGTAAAGGTAGTTTACGTCACTTCAGAATTTGGGGATGCACATGTGTTCGTGCAAAATTCCAAGAAATTAGGACGTCGTTCAAAATTATGTCTATTCGTAGGATACCCCAAAGAGACGAAAGATGGTTTATTTTATGACCCTCAAGAAAATAGAGTGTTTGTATCAACAAACGCTACATTCTTAGAGGAAGATCACGTAAGAAATCATCAACCTCGTAGCGAACAAGTATTAAGTGAGATTTCTAAAGAAGCTACTGATACAACAACAAGAGTTGTTGATCAAGCTGGTCCTTCAATAAGAGTTGTTGATGGAGCTGACACTTCTGGTCAATCACATCCTTCTCAAGAGTTGAGAATGCCTCGACGTAGTGGGAGGGTTATAACTCAACCCAATCGTTACTTCGGTTTGGCAGAAACTCAAGTCATCATACCTGATGATGGCATTGAGGATCCATTGATCTATGAACAAGCAATGAATGATGAAGATAGAGATCAGTGGATTAAAGCCATGAATCTTGAAATGGAGTCAATGTACTTCAATTCAATCTGGGAACTTGTAGATCAACCAGATAGGGTAAAACCTATTGGTTGCAAGTGGATCTATAAGAGGAAACGAGACCAAATCGGTAAGGTACAGACCTTTAAAGCTCGACTAGTAGCAAAGGGTTATACCCAAAGAGAGGGGGTGAACTATGAAGAAACCTTCTCTCCTGTTGCTATGCTTAAATCGATTAGAATACTCTTGTCTATTGTCACATTTTATGATTATGAAATTTGGAAAATGGATGTTAAGACATCCTTTCTAAACGACAATCTTGAAGAGAGTATCTATATGGCTCAACCAGAGGGGTTCATTGAACAGGATCACGAGCAAAGGGTTTGCAAATTCAAAAGAACCAAGAAGCCATAAGCGAGGAAAACATATTGAGCCCAAATATCATCTCATAAGAGAGATTGTGTAACGAGGAGATGTGATCGTCACACAGATAGCTTCAGAGCACAACATTGCTGATCCATTTACAAAGCCCCTCACGGCTAAAGTGTATGAAGGGCACCTAGTGAGTCTAGGACTACGAGTTAGGTAATCTAGGGCAAGTGGGAGAAAAGGCATGAGTATGTGATGCCCTAGTTTATTGTATTTATGTCTTTCTCTTTACTCAACGTTATAAAACTCCACTAGAGTTTTAGTCCAAGTGGGAGTTTGTTGGGTTTTATGTCCTAAAACTCATAGTTTGTAAACAAAAGCATATTTTATTTTCAATAAAGTTATTATTGTTGTTTATTCAGTAAAGGTTGTTATTGAATAAAGTGAACTTTACGATCATTAATCTAAATCCAATAAACTAAGAACACTCTGGCTATAGTATGATTACTTGAACTATATGTAGAGACATAAGAGTTGATCAAGTTCAAGTATATAGTCAAAATGATCTATAGTATAAGGATAAGGCTGAGTACCTTATCCTGAGGACACTATGGATGCGGCCCACTTTTGTATATGATATAAAAAATGCGATCACTAAAATTGTACATGTGAAGATATGTGAGTGGGGGCGTCCTATGCAATGAGTATTGCATAAAATCGGACCATGAAGAAAATCACTCTCACTTTATAATGTCGTTTACTGTTGAGACTGATTTTCTTTTCATTCGATGACCTAAGTAACTCGATCTTAATCTTGAGCTAACCATGAACTCCTTGTTTATTCGGAATTATCCTTAGATTTGCATGGGTGAGAGTGGCTCAAGTTCGCCAACTCAATAGGTCTCTCATTTCAGGGGTAAGACTGGGTAAATGGCTGAGGACGTGGGGTGCAAGATGGAATTCACTCCTACCCACTTTTAGGGATAGAAGAGAGGTAGTTCCCTTAATTACTGACTCCAGGTCTTGAATAAGGGGCCCCACCCTCTCATTGGCCTGAGAGGGATCCGGTTTACTGGTTGGACCACAAACCAATTGTTCATTAGAGGATCAGTGAGACATAAGAAACAAGAAGTAACTTCAAGGGTAAAACGGTAAATTGACCCAGCTCTAGTTACGAACAACCTGTGAAGGATCGACTTACTAATCATGGTTATATCAAATGGACAAAAATATATCTATAGTGAGGGGAGTGCAACTACTAGGCTATAGTGGAATGTCCTAGTACTTAACGAATGTTGGTTAACAAAGTTAATGAGTTTAACAGGTTAATCTTGGATCGTTGAAGTCCATGATCTATAGGTCCATTAGGTCCCTCTGATAGCTCATATCGGACTAAACCATAGAACAGTGTGACGAGTGAGTTCGAAGTGTTCGAATTCAAATTAGGGAGAATGCACTACATATATACGATATATTTAACTGCATTTTTGTATTATTTACGAATTAAACAAAAAGAAAGAATCTGAGATATTTAAATAAAATTTAGTATCTTAATCATATATGTGTCGGAATTAATTGGGATTGGCATTTGAATTAATATTAAATATTAATTAAATATTTAATTAATCATTAAATATTACTTTAATTTGAAATTTATAATTCAAATTGATTGTTGAATCAAAATGAAGAAAGTCAAAATGTTGACTTCATTTGATGGAAAAATCCATATTAGTGGAATTTTGAGGTGTCAAAATTTTGTTTAACCAAACTTGCATGTTTGCCAAATAAACCCTACAAATTTGAGTGTCAAAATTTGGTTAACTCAAGTATGCATGCTTGCCACGTAATCCCAAACATTTGAGTGGAATTTTTAGTGTCAAAATTTGGTGATCTCAAATTTGCATGAACATGCAAACATGACTCTATAAATAGAGTGATCATAAAACATGAAATGTCTTCTTCTTGGTGAAAAACCTTGAAAAAAAGCCTCTCACAAACACTCTCTTCATATATACAAAATCCCTCCCAAGTTTAGTCACTCACCGGATTCCACAATCCCATTCTAAGGCCGGAGGATAGTGGAGAAGACACTAGTGGTGGTTCGAAATCGGTTTGTGAGGAAAAAGGAATTTGAACTACAAAAGGTTAGTATTCAAACTCATTAAGTTTTAATACTCATGAACATGCTAGTTATTTACTATAATTGATGTTCTAAAAGTGCCTAAGATCCAAATTGCTTCTGCATGTGTTATATTAACACCATCATTATAATCTCATGTATTTGCTAAAACCACCCGACATAAATGAAGTTCTCAAATAATCAAATAAATTATAAAGGATAGGGGAATAACAATAAATGAAAAGAGCTGTGATAGAACACAAATATCCTATAATAAAAGATCAAATATGATATATATGGTAAGTTATACTTTAGGACTAAATATCCTTAACATTAAAGAAAGACTTCTGACCTCACGAACCATTAGTATTTAATCATAAGGAAGAGTATTTGAAGCATTACGTTGTTGCTGCATGACTAAGCTATTGCAAACATACTAAAAGGGTTCCTCTAAATTGTCACAAAATTTACATTAATCTTTGAAGATTCAATCTAGCTAGTTTTCATAACACTACATTATCCTCGAGCACTAAGATTCTTTCCAATTTACACCTTTCACAACTCAAATATTTCTTTTCTAATTTCTTTGTGTTGACTTTGTTGCCCAACAATTGGTGTATTCCCCTCATTGACCTTATAATGATAATATTTGATATGGACCAACAGACATCAATCATACAATATTCTTCAATGAAAATATGAAGAAAATATTGTTGAAATTATCAAAAGATATTTCAATTCATGGCACATTGAAGAAGAATGAAGTTTCATGTTATAAATTTTGGTGGATTATATTTTAGAGTAATTTAGAGTTATTGTATTTCATTAATGTATTTTAAGACTTTTTATTTACTTTAGGTTACAATTACATAATAGTTAATTATAGTCATAAAGTATGAATGTTACAACTCTTGGAATGTCTTTAATAGTTTCATTTTGAGACTATATAAAGCCATGTATGTTGTATTTATAGGGAGACTTGGAAAATATAGTAAAAGGAACATTTGTGCTTTTCTTTAGCTAATGGCTAAGTTTCTTTGCAATTATATGTAGTTTAGGTTGCATGTAGAATCATTCAAGCTCGACATGATCAATCTTGCTTGTGGAGTGATTCGAATCTCAAACAAGTGTTTTTGTGTTGAGATATTTGATCAACAAGAATCATTCAAGCTAGACATGATCGATCTTGCTTGTGGAGTGATTCGAATCTCAAACAATGTTCTTGCCTTGAGATATTCGATCAACAAGGTAATCCGAATCTTACTCTCCTTATAGTGATTCCTTAACTTATCAATATTTGTATAATTATGAACTCAAATATTTAGAAACATTATCTTTTTAATATATTATACTACTTTTTCTATTTTGTAATGTGTCTCGAGTAGTAGACCTGTCACTTCATACAAATGACAATCATGAAAATTCTAAATATAAAAACATACTCGATTACTTTCTT
>NW_019272151.1:148513-156217 GCF_002738345.1 Cucurbita maxima | reverse complement strand
AAAATTCTCATGGAAGATCATTTTATATGCATTGTTATTAATTCTTTCAAGGACTTGATAAGGGTCATCCCCTCTTGGATGTAACTTTGTCTTCCTTTGAGATGAGACTCACTCCTTGCGAAAATGTATTCAAACCCAGTTACCGGGTTGAAAAATGATTTCATTCCGTCCTTTGTTAATTCTTGAAGCAACATTGAAATTTTGTTTCTCAATTGTCTCCTTCCCTCTTTATGCAATGTTTTGATCCCATTTGCCTTACTTGTCGCTGCTTTACTCACAAAAATATTAGAATGAATAGAAAGCAAATCAAGACACGTAAGTGGATTAAATCCGTAAACAACAAAAAGAGAACAATGAGTGGCAAACATTCGCCCCAAGACTTAATATTCTTACAAATAATAGCCCTAAGCAATGCTTCTAATTTTCTATTAACCATCAAAGTTTGCTCATTAATCTGAAGGTGACATGCAGTTGAAAACAATAATTTGTTACCCAATTTATAACTTAATATTCTTATGAATAATAGCACTAACTAATGCTCCTAATATTTTATTAACCACCTCGCTCATGAGCCTGAGGATGACATGTAGTTGAAAACAATAATTTGTTACCCAATTTATCTATCATACTTTCTAAAAGTGACTTAAAAATTTAACATCCCTATCTTTTTTTTGTGTGCAGCAAACATTGGCAACATTAACTTCAAAACTTATAAACATCGTGCTTTATGGAAAAAGTCATATGGATAGCATTTTCTCCCATATCTTGGTTTTACAAACTAAAGTTTTCCAATAACTCCCAAACTTCATTACCTTATATAACCTCTTGGGATAAGGATTCATATAACATTTCATAAAATAAGATCTACTGATGAATTTCATAGCATTTGAAGGTCATCTAGATCATGAGCGGAAGGTAAATTACCTTAGGGGCATTGTGGTCATTTTACACAGTTTCTTGGTTTACCTACTTATCCTTATCCAATGACCACCAAATTTCATATCTAACCTCAACATACTATTGTGGGTTATTTTAACGTTACTTAAATCTCGAGCTATTTGATCGGTTCAAGGTCTTAACTCAGGGTTCTTTGGGTTTTTTTTTTTCATATATCCTTAATTCATACTTGGTTTAGTGTTCATATGAAAATCCAAGCGATTTCTACAAGTATTTCTTAACAAAGAGTCCAAGGTGGCTACTTGCCTCGTCGCCGACGTTTGGGATCTCTATTCTTGAGCTTCCAATATCTAAATTACTTCAAATTTCCTTCCACGTACTCCTTATTGTGTCTAGTTTATGAAACCATAATGTTTTTATGAGAATCAGTCTGGAATGGGGTTAAAATTGAGAAAACCCAAAAAAATGTCAAAGTTTGAGTTGACTTGGATAGTTTAGTTTAACTGGCCATATCATCATTTTCTTCCTCTCAACAGGAAGAAGATGCACATTTTTTTCTTCGCCGCTATCTGAAACTCGGCCTGGACAGCCACATTAACAGCATTTCTCTCCTTGATGTCTTCGTGAAACTTAAAGATGGGTGTTACAAGGAAGGGCTAGGGATTGATTTGATACCTTCTCGTAGATCGTAGCCTAAGATATTCGCTTCTAAAGTTCATCCAAAATATGATTTATCGCTGGAGATAAAAGAAAGGATTTTTTATTGGGTAGCCGATTCTAGGGATTTCAAGGCCCTATTTCTTCATTAAACCTCTTCCATATCTTATCTTCAAGCTAAATGAATTGGGTTTGGAGGAACGTCTTTGAGTGTAGGACCTTAACTTCTAGAAATCGTTCTCGGTATGCTACTCACTCGAAACGCCAGATTTCGATCTCGTGGGTAGTTTGTTCTACGACATTTCAGCTCTCAATTCCTTCATCAAGTTTACTAAACTTCTTCCTCTGAAACTAGAGGAATCCTTAATTTAAAGGAAAAGAGATCGTAGATAGGAATTCGACTCTTATCCCTAATTTAATTTTGAAACCTATTTCCTTCAATTCGGCACGCTCTCGAGGTTATTTTTCTTCGTGGTCTTCTATGGAAGCAATCTTTGGAGGTGTAAAAACTGATTGGAATCATTTTTGCTCCACGAGTCATCATGTATCCTCGGATTGGATTTTCAAGTTTTTCTTAAAGTTCTTCAATGGCGGATTGAATTGGGGGAATGGTTTCTGGGCACGTTCAGCACTCTATTCCTTCATAGAACTTGTTGGTAATCTTGTTGAGAAACTGTAGGAATAAAATTGAAGAGAAATAGTGGCAGATTGCTCTCGAATTTGGAAGAAATCTAAGAGTAGGAGACCTATAATCTAAACGCTCATTGCCTTCAATTGGGGATCGACCTTTCTTGATTCTTATTTCGTATTGTTGCTCCTACTTCAGACTTTATAGGAGATGCTTAAACCGACTTTGAGAGCTCCAGAATCTTCGTTATTTAGAAGTTGAAAGATAAATCGTGGAGGATTGCTCTCGAATTTGGAAGAAATCTGCGAGTAGGAGACCCATAATCTAAATGCTTATTGCCTTCGATTAGGGGATCAACCTTTCTCGATTCTTATTTCGTATTGTTGCTCCTACTTCAGACTTTATAGGAGGAGCTTAAACCGACATTGAGAGCTCTAGAATCTTCGTTATTTAGAGATCGAACTCTTTGGATAATTTTTCGGAGATATCAACTCCGATCATAGCCTTACCGACCTTGGCCTTGAATACTAGTCGTTGGATGTGATGATCCGTGCGTGTTCGTTCTAGATCATATCAAAATTTGGAGGAGATCCAACCGTTCAGATTTTATTTTGAAGGATTTTGCTCGGATGGTCACAGTAGATGCTCTGATTCTAATTAGAGTGACATTTCTCTAATTATCCATTATTTCAGGGGTATTTTGGTAATTTTCTACTTTTTGAATATTTTATTATTATTTTTCTCGAAAAAAAATCCATAATTTTCTACAAATTCCTCATTGCTTTTTGATCATTTCCTCCTTATTTTGAATCTTGAGATTCCTTCTAGATAAGAAATTACAAATCGGGAAAGATTTTTGATAATTGATAAAATGACTTTTTTGCCGTTTTCATTTACTTTTTCATTTCCAATCCTTTTTAAAAGGCCTCTTAACTTCTTGAAATCATTTGTTAGGGTACTCAATTGACTAAGTCCCTTGTTCTTGCTTAAAACTTTAATTTTTTTTCCTTTCTATCCTTTCGGTCTTTCATGAGTGGCTTATTCTTATGGGAGCTAATTTTCTTCATGTTTGGGGTGTTACATATACATACTCGTTACAAACACAAAATAAGAAGCATACTCAAAAGAAGAACAAAAAATACTATTTTAAAAACAGAGGTTAGTCCATGGCCACACTCCAAAGCTCTCATCCACGACCAACTCTTAGTTACTTGAAAAAAAAAATGATAAACATGGAGTGAGTAAAACTTAGTAAGTAGCCTACTAATAGGGTCTTAATCGCGACCTTAAGCTAGGATATTACTTCTTGTTATGTTTTCAGGATCTTATAACTAAGAGGTCATCGTGTCATGTATCATATACTGATCTTGAAAACCTTCCCCTAAAATAACCTTCAATTTTCTCCCATGAACACATGAGTGGTGTCGTCATAATCATGTAAGCCTACTGGTAAATCGTGGTGCAGGACATCTCGTTTAGCTGATGGGAAAGGTAGGCCTATCATAACATCCAGCTCATGATACATATTGCAGGATATCCTACCTAAAGAGAAATAGGGGCCTTTTAGTACACATCGTAATGGCAGATAATGGTTACTTATGGGTATGGATCCAAGCAACTTATTTAACATGTTATTCACATAGTTCTAGGTACTTGGTACATGGATTATTGATGAACCTAGGTTTATACATAATGTCTTGGGATAGGCTTTAGGAGTTGAGGTTTTAGCTTAGGAAAACATTAGAGGGTAACCTAACATGGACTGATTTGTGTGAAAACCTACTAGCACTTTGATGACCTCTTTTCTTCACCAAACTTATGGGTAAACTTATTTAAAAGATGCAGGAACAAGTTTGGAAATGAATAGTGGACTATAGTTCTCGAATTCGAGGTAAACCCATGAACACGATACCCCAAAACAAAAAACTTGTATCTCTCGATTGGGTACTCGATTAAGCTTGCTTCTTGCCCGTAATAGTCTACCCTAATTCATAATTTATAGACGGATTTTTCACTACCATTGAAACATCTAGAATTTCTATAATTTCATTATTGATTTTTATTAATCTTGTGCCAGAAAAAACTTCTCCCAGAAAAATCTTCTCCGATCGGAGCCTTCCTTTTTTAAGCACCTTGTAATTATTGTTCTATAAAAAATTGAATGATTCGGGAAGTTTATAAAAATTAGAAAAAGTACCATTTTCTCAATGTTTTTTCAATTGTACTTGTTCTTTGCTTCTAGATACAACTTAGTAGGGATTATACACGGTCTCTTATTGGAGACCTTGAGTGTTGCAAATTCTCCTCTCCTTTGAAAACTTTCGGTCATCGAAAGTGCTTATTCTAAAATAGGTCAGGGTACAAGGTTCTTATTTGCCTTCTGTTTCCCAAGTGGCTTCTTCTACTCTATGATTCTTCCATAGGACCTTAACAAGAGCGATTTCCTTGTTTCTCAATCTTTTGAATTTCTTGTCTATTATTTGAATCGGGTCTTCTTTATACGTTAGGTCATCTCTCAAGAAGAGAGTTTCATGAGCTAGTACGTGCGAAGGATCTAGGGTATACTTCCGTAGTATGGATACATGAAAGATATTACGTACTGCAGACAAATTTGGGCATTGCCCGATTCTATAGGCCACATATCCAATCCTTTCTAATATCTCAAAAGGACGGATAAACCTAGGGCTTAGCTTACCTTTTTACCCTACCTGTGCACCCCTCTCATGTGGAACTTTTAGGAATATATGATCCCCTACCTACAATTCCATGTCCTTGCGCCTTAGGTCTACATAGCTTTTCTCTCGGCTTTGTGTGGTTTGTATCCTAGCTTTAATCTTCTGGACTGCGGCGTTGGTAATTTGCACCAGCTACTGCCCAATAGTTGTCGTTTGCCCCCTTCTTCCTAAAAGATAGGGGATCAAAATCTTCGTCCGTAGAGAACCTCGTATGTGGCCATTTGTATGGTGGCTTGACAACTATTATTATAAGCAAATTTCATAAGGGGTAGGTACTTATCTCATTTTCCTGCAAAATCATTCACATATACCCTCAACATGTCTTCCAATATTTGCTTGAGCATTTCTGTTTGACCATCTGTTTATGGGTGGAATGTCGTACTATAACTGTGTACCCAATGCCTTTTGTTGAATTTTCCAGAAGCGAGATTTAAATCTGGCATCTCGGTCTAATACTATTGCCTTCTGTTGAATTTCCAGAAGCGTACCGAATACCTTTACTGATGAATATTCATTTTTAATGTTAGCAAGAGTAGCTCAGTTGGGAGATTGTTAGACGGAAGATTTGAAGGTCACACGTGTTTTATCCACGTTCAACGCACCTGATACAAGTTTATTACCTGACCATACAATCTAAAAACATAACTTGCTTATTCAATCTAAAATTATTGATTATTTCTTTTTTAAATATAATGAATTAGTGGAAGTACCTTTACTTATGAATTTTCATTTTTAATATTAGCAGGGATAGCTCTATTGGGAGAACGTCAGATTGAAGATTTGAAGGTCACGTGTTTGATCAACACGTTCACCACACCTGATTCTAGTTGCATAACCCGACTATTCAATCTAAAATTAGTCATTATTCCTTTCTGAAATCTCAATGAATTATCGGAAATACCTAACGTGTTCTAGTTCACCACACCTTATACAAGTTGGATAACTTGAATATCTTATTAAAAATGAGTGATTATTTCTATTTAAAATTAAAATGAATTAGCGAAAATACCTTTAGGATGAATTTTCATTTTTAATGTTAGTGTGGATAGCTCAGTTGAGAGAGCGTTAGATTGAAGATCTAAAGGTCTCATATTCGATCTTGCATAATTTGACTCTTCAATTTAAAATTAGTGATTATTTCTTTCTAAAATTTCAATTAATTAGCGGGGATAGCTCAGTTTGGAGAGCGTCAAATTTAAGATTTGAAGGTCAGGTGTTCGATCTCCATGTTCACCACATCTGTTTCGCAAAACCTGACTATTCAATAAAAAAAATTATTCCTTGTTAAAATCTCAATGAATCAGCTAAAATATCTTTACTGATGAATTTTCATTTCTAGTGATTGCGGGGATAGCTCAGAGAGAGCGTCAGATTGAATATCTGAAGGTCACGTGTTTGATCCACTTTCACCACACTTGGTTCACGTTGCATAATTTGACTATAAAATTAGTGATTATTTATGTTTTTGATCCATGTTCACTGCATTAGCGATTATTTCTTTTTAAAAACTCAACTCTAATGATTGCAGGGATAGCTCAGTTGGGAGAGCGTCAGACTAAAGATCTGAAAGTCACGTGTTTGATCCACGTTCAAACTAAAATTAGTGGAAATACCTTTTCATTAAGAATTTTCAATTTTAATATTAGTGTGGAGAGCGTCATAGTGAAGAGGAAACGTGTTCGATCCACGTTCATTTGTGTCTGTAGATCTAAAGATAGGTGGTGGATTATAGACAGTGTGTCTGTAGATCTAAAGATAGGGTGGTGGATTCCTAATTCTTTATTTGACTATAAATGCTGAGCAAGACATTTAGTAAAATGACTCATTTTATTGTTCTTATGGGAACAATAAAATTGATCTTCCCTTAGAATTGTCAATACATTCTACTTTCAATGTTACTGAGTTGATTTCTTTTGATGTAGGTGATGATTTTTTTGATTTGAGGACGAATCCTTTTGAAGAGAGGGATGATGATAAAAATCACCGTGTTCCAACTAGACATTTTACACAACCCAAGGCCAAGAAGATTCAACAAGCATTCATGCTTCATCTACAAAATTGGATAGGCTAGGTTCAACCATCATTTCATGTGTTACTAGCTGATTCGTTTGAGTCAATACCATTTGGAGATTCAAAAGTAAATATTTGCACAGTTGAAGTAGCGGATGAAGTTGCAAGCATCATTTCATAGTGGTTAGAAACTTTATTTATTATTTTAATTTCATAAAGTTTGTAATGCTCAAATTGACTTCGTCTTCTGTGGAGATTTAAAGGGATCGAGAGTAAATCACGGGCACTAACTTTTTTTGTGGGGAGACTATAAATACCCATAAATTATCATGTAAAAGCATATTTGTGATCAATGAAATTGATCTCTCAAGTTGAGAGGTTCCCTCTTATAGAAATCTGAGCATATCTTTGTCGTTTTTAAGTTTCATGCAATTCCTGTGGTAGATTGCATCTGAGATATTTAATCAAGCCTTGATCAAGTTTGATTCTGGAGTGACTCAATTTAGAAAAAGGTTTCAAATCTTGCTTCTCACTCTTGGATCTCATAATCTAATTCTAGCTTTATCTCTTGGTTTATCCAAAATTTGTATAAGAAGGTGTTAATTTCTTCAATTAAAGGTTCTTGCTTCTACAAAAGCTTGGCTTGTTGGGCTGAAGATTACGGTTGGACTATCGTCCTTCAACGAGATCTTCTATCCCCATGACTGCTCTGTTGCAGTCGTTCTTCTAACGCCAGCGACACGTCCAGTTGTCGAGATTGGTAATGTGAGTTTGTAA
>NW_019272151.1:143962-145115 GCF_002738345.1 Cucurbita maxima | reverse complement strand
ATTTTATATTTAATGTGGTGTTGTTTTCTCAATCTTATTTTAATTTTACAGCATTATTTTATGTTAATTTACTTTTATTTTTATTTGTTTTCACTTTCAATTTTAGTTTCTATTTGAGTTTTGAACCCTTGAAATTTGGGTTGTGACACATAGGTATCAGATAAGCCGGATTTTAAATTATATAGATTTTTTCTTAAGATAAAGAGTCGTATATCTCTATGACTCAGCTCGATGACACGTCTCCCCGTGACCAAGTAAGCAGTCTAACCCTATTTTGTAGTATATGATATGTTGTAAAACTTGTATGAATTTATTGTATGTTTTGATTTTCGTGGTAGTTATAAAATGTCCTTGGACGTTAAAGAGTGAACGTTAACTATATAAGACCATAATGGATCAACGTTATAGTGTCTAGATATGGTGAGGAGGAAAAGAGTGGTCATGAGATATATGACTAGCCTTAGGAAAACAGAGAGTTTTCGTTGTAGAGTGCGAGACATCTAATCCATTAAATTTTGGTACTAGAAATGAAGAAACTGGAGATGGTCCCCAAACGTCTGTATGGACCATTTCCAATTGCACTTTCTTTGGTTCTTTGGCAATTTTTTTGAAGCTAACTCGTTTATATTTTTCCATAACGCAGCTCTTACAAACACCCATATCAATAGATTTTAGGACTTCCAAAACTCTATTTGCATCCATCATCTTCATTTCTTTGATGCTCATATGTTCAAGTCTATTGACACTACTGTAGGGTGTATAAACATGGTTGTTGTTGCTGTTACTTGAATTGGAAGCACTCTTAGCAACAACAACCATGTTTATACACTCTACATTGGTATATAGGGTTCCAGATTTTAGGTCATGCTACCACCATGACACCCTTCACAATTTTCCCAAAACTCTTTCCAAACTTGGCTGCATAACCTGTGCTATCCAACTGACTAATAGAGATTATATTCTTCTTGAGATCAGGAATATATCTAACATCCTATAATGTCCACTCACTCATTTCCTATTCTAGTTTATATGTAGACATCTCTCTTCCCTTCAATCTCCAACGTTTTGTTGTTGGCAATATACACCTTCCTAACATTTCCTTATTTGAAATTTTGAAACAATTTCTTACTTGGAGACGAATGAAATGATACAA
>NW_019272151.1:29381-142934 GCF_002738345.1 Cucurbita maxima | reverse complement strand
TGATGAATCTCCAATTTCCCGTTTGGGCTTTCGCTGACATCTCAAATTTCACTAAATTTCAGTTTATAGATCCTCGTGAACTGTTGATTGCAGCAACAACTATATACCAAGACTCGAGTAAAGATGACATCAAAATCAATGCTTTAATCTTATTTTTTAACATAATTTTCACCCAACTCAATTGACTTGCAATCATGTTGAACTAATTTATATGATCTGCAACAAATCGACATTTGTAGATTGAACAACCTCTGCATCAAATACATCTTGTTCATAGCCGACGTATTTTCGTACATATTTGACAACACCTTCAATAGGCCCGATGTCGTCTTCTCTTTGATGATGTTGAACGTCATGTTTCTGGACAGCGTCAGCCACATTAACCTTACGGCATGACAATTCTTGAGCTTCCACTTCTCCGTGGTCATGGTATCCAGCTTCACCCCCAAAAGGGGTTCCTGAATATCTTTCTCGTACAGATAATCTTCAATCTGCATCTTCTAGAAACTGATATCAAATCCATCAAACTTTTCAATTCTTGAACTTCCCATCTTCACAGATCGTGGTGAATCTCTCCTCGCTCTGATACTAGTTATTAGGATTACACAACATCGCACACACTTGATCTAAATGAACACAAAAAACATGATAGATGAAATGTTAGAAGAAATATTCAAATTGTTTTGTATTAATGACTTCATGGTTGCAAATAGAGGATATGGAGAATGAGAAATGTACATTTAGGAAGCACCGACTAATTGACTAATG
The DNA here is from genome assembly GCF_002738345.1 of Cucurbita maxima. Classification (NCBI taxonomy): domain Eukaryota; kingdom Viridiplantae; phylum Streptophyta; class Magnoliopsida; order Cucurbitales; family Cucurbitaceae; genus Cucurbita; species Cucurbita maxima. Next base: position 142,166 of record NW_019272151.1, on the reverse strand, counting down.
GGTATACATATGATTTCAGTTTATTATATATAGCTTCACTATATGTCAACGCCTACTATATATAATTATTTAGTATATGTATCTTTATCAGATTTTTACTATAAATAGTTAGCCTTCATATCCAACATTCTAGAGCCCATATAGTCAGGGATTGACATTCTGCTAGAACACAAAGTCATTTACATGCCCCTAGAAAATGCCTAGTATTAATAGAGTCTAACCCAATGATCATTCTGACAAACATTCCTCAACCAAGAGGGGTGAAAATGATGACGATAGTACAGTTGAGAAAGAATCTACACTTGCTGCCATTGTTGTATTTGAAAAGGGGAAGTGCAAGTGTGCGAACCTCAACAAAAACTTTATTTCCACTACATGAACACCACGACCCAAAACAAGAAGGTCAGATATTGGGTTTAACTCCACCAAGAGAGATAAATCACAAGATTAGTTTTATGTCGCCTGCCACAAACAGATGTCATGCGGCTCAGCCTGAGCTAGTTTAATTCTACAAATAGCAAAATGACATGTTCAAAGTCGGGTCAACACCTCTACTGAAGAAGGGAGACAAAAACAAACCACTAAAGCAACACATGTTCACGCAAAAATACCATCCATACAAATGAAGAGAAGGGTCGACCACGATAATTTCAAAGCAAATAGAGAATTATAATAAGTTAAGGTCAGATCAACATTGAGTTAAAAGCAACAAGAACCAAAGGCTGGTGCGAAAATTTTATGGACTAGTCGAAGTTATAAACAAGATTAGGAAGACATCATATAGGATCCAATTGCTCCTATGGATACAGACTAACCTTGTTGTCCACGTCAGTAACTTGAAACGTTTTTATTCCGACCAAGAAAATATCAAGTAGAAGCAGGAGGTATGACGTCATGCAAAGAAGAAAATGTTTCAAGCAAAGAAAGTAGGAAAGACACCAACAGAGAGGGTTGAAGAGTTAACAAACCAAGAAGTGATTTTCAACAGCTTCTTGTAGGTTGGAAAAGACTCCTCAATACTGAGATCAGCTAGAAGCGCATCGCGAGACCTAAAGTCAGCTTCATCCTACAACGTTGAGTTTATGAAGAGCCGGTTGACAAATTGTGTACGGGCAGATGTCGCGGTCATGATTGGCCAAGGCTTGTTGCCTGTGGCTGCATGATAGATGCCTCAATTATTCTTGTAAACGATTTGTGGTTCATGGTGGCATGCTCATTCCAAACCTCTTTTACTTGCAGTCATCTTAGATAGGCCTTTACTATTATTGTTGTGCCAATACGGGGTGTATGATTAGTCCTCAAAATCATATCTACACCCATCAGAACTAAAATGTCCCAAAATGTACTATAGGAGAACGTGACCAGTTGTTGTTTGTTCACTTTTAGCTTATAACATTGCTCTATTTGAAATTATTTTTAACATATTTCCTCGCTCACGTTTTCTAAAATATTTCTTCTAAACGTGATTCGATCATACACTGTTATTGTTCTTTCATTCTAAATTTTGCATGGTTGACTTGTTCATTGCATTATAACAAATGCCACATAATCAGTGTCTCATTACTGCAAGAGTGCGATTGTGACACTTGTCTTCCGTTCAGTTGTGGGCAGCATCTTCTGACTAGTTACGTGAGTTTGGCTTGGAGCATACATGTAGGTTGAAAAAGAAATGGTTGGATGCGGACTGCGAATAAGGGTTGGGCCACGGAAGGTTTTTTTTTTTTTATCACATATGAACTTTGGGCTAGTGAGTCTTAAATTTGGGTTCGTTTTTTAGTTCAAACGAACCAAAATTAAACCTACTAGTTCCTTATTCCTTGCACGACTCACTCCAATTCTCTGTTCTGCCTCTTCTTGCTCTTTGAAACTTCTTTAAAGGCTATTGTTCACCGATTATTTTGGAGAATCTTCCTTAAAAGGATTGTGACCACAGATGACCTATGTAGAAAATTTGTACCCCTTTCCTAAAACATTTAGCGAACAACATACCCAAAACAGATGCGCTACATCTCGTCTCACCCCCCCGGAGCATATGGATCCACCCAATCGATGAACACTCAAACCAAACTCGCCCATACTTTTTGGCACAGGGACGCGAGAACTAGTCCGAGTAATCTACAGTGGGGAGACCCCTTAAAGCAACAAACGAGAATGGCTAGGTTGATAGCAAGATTAAAGAAAAGGCGAGTATGAAAAGACGTATCGCATAACCGTCCCTGTAAGCAGCTTCATTCTTTCTTGATATATGAACCGACTTTATGAAAAAAATTAGTCTTTCTGCTGAAAGTGTGACTGTTGGGTATGGATAAGCGAACCTCTTGGTTTGGGGGAAACTGAAGATGTTGGCTAAGAAAGCTAAGCAGGCAAGTACAGGACGGACAAAATGCATATACAAATTGATTGACATGATCCCTCTCCCTCTCTCTTTGGCTAGGTTGCTAGCTACGCGATAAGCGGGAAAGCATACCAGGCAAGGAAAGAAAGGCTGCTCGATTTCCTATAAGGCCAACCCTCAACGGCGAGCTCAACAGGCAATGCTATAAGTTCAATAGAAGTCCAAGGTTTCGTCTACTACGGACCTGGAAGCTCTTGAAGGAGCTAACATGAAATGAGAAATACATTCGATTACGGCAACTAATAGATAGCAAACTTTTTGGTAGAAACTGATTGATCCCATGGCTCCAGCAAGAAAAGGAAAAGGTAGTCGTACTCCTACCTTTTCTGTCAGACGAGAGGAAAGTTTGAGCTGAAAGATTGAATCACACTTGGTAAGAAAGGCAGGCTTAGCGGGTTTCTCCAAACGTATAAACAAAAAGAGGATACCGATACGCATACATTCTTGCATGGAAGAACCTAGCTGAATCGGATCAAGGGTTCTAACCTAGTTCGACTGACCTTCTTTGGCTAGCCCGCGCCCCTTGTAATGAGGTCAACCCGTATGTGCTTTTTCTTTTCGTTTAGCGACATAGCTTACCAGCTCTTTCAGCTCATAACAGTAAGTAGTAAGAAACACCATTGTAAACTCTAGAGTCACCCACATCTCATGATGGAGACCGATGCAAAATATTGTAACATCCTTTGGCATCAAGATACAGGAAAGATGAACGCCGTCAAATTGGAAGCTTTGCCTGTCTTAAGAGTCACAATGAGAACTCTAATAAAGCTGAAGCCTTGGACTTGGCAAATTGTTTAGTGATAGTTGAAATGGATGACTTTGACATCGTGTCAGGAATGAACGTCCTACTGAAACACAAAGTAATTTACATGTCCCTAGGAAAATGACTAGTAGTAACGGAGTCTAACCCGATGATCATTCAGAAAAACATCCATCAACCAAGAGGGTTGAAAATGATGTCGATACTACAATTGAGAAAGAATCATAGCCATGATGAATCTACGCTTGCTGCTATTGTTGTAATTGAAAAGGGGAGCTTGAGTGAGCCAACCTCAATAGAAACCTTGTTGCCACTACAAAAACACCACGACGAAAAAAATAATCAGATAATGGATTTATCCCCACTAGGAGAAACAAAAAACAAGGTCCGATACTAAAGAAGGGAGACAAAAACAAACCGCTGAAGCAACACATGTTCACATAGAAATAACATCTATGCGGATGAAGAGAAGGGTCAGTTGGAAGCGTCAATCACAATAATTTGAAGAAAAATAAAGAGTTCATATATGTTAAAATCAGATCAACTTCGAGTTCAAAGAAACAAGACCAAAGGCTAGTGTGAAAATACTATGGATGAGTTAAAGTTATCCATAAGATTATGAAGACATCATATAGAATCTAATTGCTCTTATGGATGCGGACTAACCTTGTTGTCCACGTTAGTAACTTGAAACGTTATTATTTTGACCAAGAATACATCAAGCAGAAGCAGGTGGTATGACGTCATACAAATAAGAAAAAGTTTCAAGCGAAGAAAGTAGGAAAGACACGAATAGAGAAGACATGAAGACTCAACAAACCGAGAAGTGATTTTCAACATCACCCAGTAGGTTCGAAGAGACTCCTCAATATGAGATCAGCTGGAAGCTCATCGAGAGACCTAAAGTCAGCCTCATCCAATAAATTGTGTGGGGGCAGATGTCGCAGTCATGATTGGCCAAGGCGTGTTTCCTGTGGTTGCATGTTGCATGTCTCAGCCATTCTTGTAAACGATTTGTTGTCCAAGGTTGTTATTTGGGCAATGTTATTGTTTACCAGTTATTTGGGCCACACGCCTTGAGCAATCATGACCGTCACAATTGGCTAAGACATTTGTTGTCCATATGCTATTGTTGTCCAAGAGACTCCTCATTATGAGGTCATGATTGGCTAAGACATTTAAAGAAATTTTACCTAGAGCAACTTCTATCACAATCCTCTTCTTGCTCTCTAAAACTTCTTTAAATGTTATTGTTCACCGGTTATTTTGGCGCATCTTCCTTAAAAGGATTGTGACGACAGATGACCTAGGTAAAACTTATATTGGGAGATCAGTGCAATAGAGAATCTGTGTCCCTTTCCTGAAACCTTCAGCGTACAACATAACAAAGAGTTCCTAGAAAAAATATCATAGAACAATTTGTGTAATGCCTTTAAAGTTAGGCTCGAGGCTCTATCTTATCTTCCAAGAATATTGTTCATTCTCTATTCACATAGAAATTCTGCAATAGAAAGTGGTACTCTCATCTTCTTTTACAAAACTTTCTCAAGTCCTCATGGAATGATTTGAAAGTGGTACCCTCATCTTCTTTTATAAGACTACCTCGGCCTTCATTGAATGATTATGCTATGTAGATTCTTAGAGAAGGGAGTAGGAGTAAGAGTAGATGACTGTTAATGGTCCAAGTCCCGAAAAAGTAAGTCTTGACGTCAAGAAAGGAAAGGAATCCTCATAGTTTCCAGAAGAGAATCATACATACACAAATTTTCTTTGTTTGTTTATTCTTGTTGTTTGCTCTCTTCAATTAACATGTTATAAAGACACTTGTAAATTATAATTAAATATAGCTTTTTTTTTTCTTCTCAAATATTCATTTGAATTACTTCTCGGTTCAAGGTTTAAAAAACCTATTTCAAATCTTATTATATTTCATGCTTCAATTTGATATAATTGTTGGGGGCATTTTGAGAATCAAACTCGAGACCTCTCGCACCCGAAGCGAGAATCATACACTAGACCAAATTTCTTGTAGTGGATCTATCAATATTAGTTGTTGGTCCATATCTTTTATGCGCCTCAATATTTGAAATTTATCCACATGTTTTTGTGCTTTAGAACCTATTATTATTGTCATGTTAACTTCACATTGTTTATAAGCACATTACCCTACGTTTTAATCTCATGTATTTGCTGAAACTACCACACCTAAATGAAGTTCTCAAATAATCAAATAAATTATAAAGGATAGGGGAATAACAATAAATGAAAAGAGCCTGTAATAAAAGCCAAACATGATACCTATGGTGAGTTGTATTAGAAGACAAATATCGTATAATAAAAGATCAAATATGATATACATGGTAAGTTATAATTGTTGGATTTTATGTCCTAAAACTCATAGTTTGTAAACAAAAACATATTCTATTTTCAATAAAGTTATTATTGTTGTTTATTCAGTAAAGATTGTTATTGAATAAAGTGTACTTTACGATCATTAATCTAAATCCAATAAACTAAGAACACTCTGGAAATAGTATGATTACTTGAACTATATGTAGAGACATATGAGTTGATCAAGTTCAAGTATATAGTCAATATGATCTATAGTATAAGGATAAGGCTGAATACCTTATTCTGGGGACACTATGAATGCGACCCACTTTTGTATATGATATAAACAATTTGATCACTAAATTTTACATGTGGAGACATGTGAGTGGGGGCATCCTATGCAATGAGTATTGCACAAGATCGGACCATGAAGAAAATCACTCTCACTTTATAATGTCGTTTACTATTGAGACTGATTTTCTTTTCATTCAATGACCTATGTAACTCGATCTTAATCTTGAGCTAACCATGAACTCTTGTTTATTCGGAATTATCCTTAGATTTGCATGGGTGAGAGTGGCTCAAGTTCGCCGACTCAATAGGTATCCCATTTTAGGGGTAAGACTGGGTAAATGGCAGGGGACGTGGGGTGCAAGATGGAATTCACTCTTACCCACTTTTAGGGATAGAAGATAGGTAGTTTCCTTAAGTATTGACTCCAGGTCTTGAACAAGGGGCCCCACCATCTCATTGACCTGAGAGGGATCCGGTTTACTGGTTGGACCACAAACCAATTGTTCATTAGAGAATCACTGAGACATAAGAAACAAGAAGTAACTTCAGGGGTAAAACGGTAAATTTACCCAGCTCTAGTTACGAAAAACGTGTGAAGGATCGACTTACTAATCATGGTTATATCAAATGTTCAGAAGTATATGTATAGTGACGGGAGTGCAACTACTAGGCTATAGTGAAATGTCTTAGTAGTTAACGAATGTTGGTTAACAAGGTTAATGAGTTTAACCGGTTAATCTTGGATCGTTGAAGCCCATGATCTATAGGTTCATTAAGTCCCTCTGCTAGCTCATATCGGACTAAACCATAGAACAGTGTGACGAGTGAGTTCGAAGTGTTCGAATTCAAATTAGGGAGAATGCGCTACGTATATACGATATATTTAACCGCATTTTTGTTTTATTTACGAATTAAACAAAAAGAGAGAATCTGAGATATGTAAATAAGATGTAATATCTTAATCAAATATGTGTCGGAATTAATTAGAATTGGCATTTGAATTAATATTAAATTTTAATTAAATAGTTTAATTAATCATTTAATATTACTTTAATTTGAAATTAATAATTTGAATTGATTGTTGAATCAAAATGAAGAAAGTCAAAATGTTGACTTCATTTAATGGAAAAATCCATGTTAGTGGAATTTTGAGGTGTCAAAATGCTTGCCAAATAAACCCCACAAATTTCAGTGGAATTTTGAGTGTCAAAATTTGGTTAACTCAAGCATGCATGCTTGCCACATAATCTCAAACATTTGAGTGGAAATTTGAGTGTCAAAATTTGGTGATCTCAAATTTGCATGAACATGCAAACATGACTCTATAAATAGAGTGATCATAATACATGAAAGGTCTTCTTCTTGGTGAAAAACCTTGAGAAAAACCTCTCACAAACACTCTCTTCATATATACAAAATTCCTCCCAAGTTTAGTCACTCACCGGATTCCACAATACCGTTCTAAGGCCGGAGGATAGTGGAGAAGACACTAGTGGTGGTTTGAAACCGGTTCGTGAGGAAAAAGGAATTTGAACTATAAAAGGTTAGTATTCAAACTCATTAAGTTTTAATACTCATGAACATGCTAGTTATTTACTATAATTGATGTTCTAAAAGTGCCTAAGATCCATATTGCTTTCGCATGTGTTATATTAACACCATCATTATAATCTCATGTATTTGCTTAAACCACCAGACCTAAATGAAGTTCTCAAATAATCAAATAAATAATAAAGGATAGGGGAATAACAATAAATGAAAAGAGCCGGTAAGAAAAGGCAAACATGATACCTATGGTGATCTTTGATAGAAGACAAATATTCTATAATAAAAGATTAAATATGATATATATGGTAAGTTATAATTTAGGACTAAATATCCCTAACATTAAAGAAAGACTTCTGACCTGACGAACCATTAGTATGTAATCATAAGGAAGAGTATTTGAAGCATTTTGCCATTAAGTATGAATGTTACAACTCTTGGAATGCCTTTAATAGTTTCATTTTGAGACTATATAAAGCCATGTGTGTTGTATTTGTAGGGAGACTTGGAAAATATAGTAAAAGAAGCATTTGTGCTTTTCTTTAGCCAATGGCTAAGTTTCTTTGCAATTCTATGTAGTTTAGGTTGCATGTAGAATCATTCAAGCTCGACATGATCAATCATGCTTGTGGAGTGATTCGAATATCAAACAAGTGTTTTGCGTTGAGATATTTGATCAACAAGAATCGTTCAAGCTAGACATGATCGATCTTGCTTGTTGAGTGATTTGAATCTCAAACAATGTTCTTGCCTTGAGATATTCGATCAACAAGGTAATCCGAATCTTACTCCCCTTATAGTGATTTCTTAACTTATCAATATTTGTATAATTATGAACTCAAATATTTAGAAGCATTATCTTTTTAATATATTATACTACCTTTTCTATTTTGTAATGTGTCTCGAGTAGCAGACCTGTCACTTCATACAAATGACAATCATGAAAATTCTACTTATGGAATTCGGGACCTCTTACACAGGAATGAGAATCATACTACTTGACCAAATGTCTTTCTTGCTAATCTATCGTTTTTCGTTGCTAGTCCATGTGCTTTATGCACCTCAAGGTTTAAAATTTATCATTGTGTTTTTAGAATTTGTTCTCAAATCATTTGGATGTATTTCAATTAATATTGTTAAGAAATATTAACATCTCAATCAGAAAACAATAAATAGAAAAAGAAAGAATCGGAATTGATCCATATAATTTTTCAAACAAACAAAAAGAAAAAGAAAGACAACATAAATCATGTATCAACTAAGTCAAGCCCACTCAAAAATTTGATTAAGAATAAGAAAGAGGAATCTCTAATCAAAATACTAAACCTAGGGTAATAATTTTGAACTCATTGAAAAAATTTATAAGGAAGATTTTAATTATCTCACAATAATTTTTTTTGACATGAATAATATCAATGCATATTTTTTTTGATGGGATGAGAACTAAGGAAGAAATTCTAAGTTGTTCTAGCTTGAACTGATAAATCTCATAAAAATTAGTGTATCTTGTATTTAAAGATGAGAATGAATTTGGAGATTCTGATAGTTCCCAAGGAGTTTCAAGTTAATAAGGAATTATTCAAAAAATAAAGATTTATTATTGAACATGTTGATCTGTTGTGTTGTACAAAATGATGGACAATTTATTATATATCAAACCATAGGTATTTTATTAGTTCATAAAAATAAGTACTGAATTAATCAAAGATATCAAGAAAAAGACTATCCTTACAAAAATAGTTGTAGTAAATCCATTGCAGTAAATCAAAAAATGAATGAAAAGAGAACCAAAAATCATTATGATTTGGTTCGTAAAAATTTCCTATCACCGAGAAGTCGTGAGAGTTCAGAATTCTAATTTGTTTCCATTCTTGAAATAGAAATGATATCCATAGAAATACATAATTTTACAATGCAAACAAGAAAAACTTGTGATCAAGTTTTAGATAAATTCAAGTAGCAAACATGTTGATAGATATAAAAATAAATTCAAGTTCTTTCTCTGGCCTAATTATCAATTGGAAGATTTAGCTCCTATGAACTGTTATTGGTTTGATAACAATAAACCAGTCATTTTAGTATGGTAAGGATCCATGTGTCCATGAAAATTAGTTAATGCTATACTTTTCTTATGTTGACCCTAATATCTCTCCATCAAATGCATTAGTTGAAAATGTATTTAATATTTTTCTTTTATCCTTTTCTTTTTTGGAATAGACCATTCCATTTGAAAATTGATATTTTGTTGGGTAATTTTAAACTCATTATTTTTGTTTGTTCATTCCACCTAATTTGTAAAAAAAGAAAAAATCATACCACTAAACCAAATGCTCTTATAGTGGTTCTATCATTTTTAGTTGCCCGTGTGTATATGTTTTCCGCACCTCAATATATGAAATTTATCCACATATTTTTGTGCTTTAGAACCTATTATTATTTTCATGTTAACTTCACATGATCTATCACACCGTTGAAGCAGCATTGCCACTAGAGTCCATGCATTCCTTTAGGATAGATATGTTAAAAATTAGGCCCCTTTAATAATTATTTTGTTTTTTTTTTTTAAATTATGTATTTTATCTTTTTATTGAAAAAAAAATATTTGAATTTTAAACAAAATTTCACTCCAAACTAAGTTTTTGAAAAATATTTTTATTTTTTTTTTCTTTATTTTAGTTTTCCAAACATAGATGGATATGAAGCGGCCAGTTTTCAAAACTACTTCTTGGCTACAATTTGTATTTATATCTTTCTCTCTACTCAACATTATAAAACCCCACTAGAGTTTTAGACCAAGTGAGAGTTCGTTGGGTTTTATGTCCTAAAACTCAAGTTTGTAAACAAAAACATATTCTATTTTCAATCAAGTTATAATTGTTGTTTATTCAGTAAAGATTGTTATTGAATAAAGTGAACTTTACCATTAATCTAAATCCAATAAACTAAGAACACTCGGGCTATAGTATGATTACTTGAACTATAAGTAGAGACATAAGAGTTGATCAAGTTCAAGTATATAGTGAAAATGATCTATAATATAAGGATAAGACTGAGTACCTTATTCTAGGGACACTATGGATGCGGCCTACTTTTGTATATGATATAAACAATTTGATCACTAAATTGTACATGTGCAGACAAGTGAATGGGGGTGTCCTATGTAATGAGTATTGCATAAGATCAGACCATGAAGAAAATTACTCTCACTTTATAATGTCGTTTACTGTTGAGACTGATTTTCTTTTCATTCGATGACCTAGGTAACTCGATCTAAATCCTAAGCTAACCATGAACTTCTGTTTATTCGGAATTATTCTTAGATTTGCATGGGTGAGAGTGGCTCAAGTTTGCCGACTCAATAGGCCTCCCATTTTAGGGGTAAGAGGGTAAATGGCTGGGGACGTAGGGTGCAAGATGGAATTCACTCCTACCCACTTTTAGGGATAGAAGAGAGGTAGTTCCCTTAAATACTGACTTCAGGTCTTGAACAAGGGGTCCCACCCTCTCATTGACCTGAGAGGGATCTGATTTACTAGTTGGACCACAAACCAATTGTTCATTAGAGGATTAGTGAAACATAAGAAACAAGAATTAACTTCAGGGGTAAAACGGTAAATTGACCTAGCTCTAGTTACGAAAGACCTGTGAAGGATCGACTTACTAATCATGGTTATATCAAATGGACAAAAATATATCTATAGTGAGGGGAGTGCAACTACTAGGCTATAGTGAAATGTCCTAGTAGTGAACGAATGTCGGTTAACAAGATTAATGAGTTTAACCGGTTAATCTTGGATCGTTGGAGCCCATGATGTATAGGTTCATTAGGTCCCTCTGCTAGCTCATATTGAACTAAACCATAGAACAGTGTGACAAGTGAGTTCGAAGTCTTCGAATTCAAATTAGGGAGACTGCGCTACATATATACGACATGTTTAACCGCATTTTTGTTTTATTTACGAATTAAAAAAAAAGAGAGAATCTGAGATATTTAAATAAGATTTAATATCTTAATCAAATATGTGGCGGAATTAATTGGGATTGACATTTGAATTAATATTAAATATTAATTAAATATTTCAATTAATCATTTAATATTACTTTAATTTGAAATTAATAATTCAAATTGATTATTAAATCAATATGAAGAAAGTCAACATGTTGACTTCATTTAATGGAAAAATCCATGTTAGTGAACTTTTGATGTGTCAAAATTTGGTTTAACCAAACTTGCATGCTTGCCAAATAAACCTCACAAATTTGAGTGGAATTTTGAGTGTCAAAATTTGGTTAACTCAAGCATGCATGCTTGTCACATAATCCCAAACATTTGAGTGAAATTTTGAGTGTCAAAATTTGGTGATCTCAAATTTGCATGAACATGCAAACATGACTCTATAAATAGAGTGATCATAATACATGAAAGGTCTTCTTATTGGTGAAAAACCTTGAGAAAAACCTCTCACAAACACTCTCTTCATATATACAAAATCCCTCCCAAGTTTAGTCACTCACCGGATTCCACAATCCCGTTCTTAGGCCAGAGGATAGTGGAGAAGACACTAGTAGTGGTTCGAAACCGGTTCGTGACGAAAAATGAATTTGAAGTACAAAAGGTTAGTATTCAAACTCATTAAGTTTTAATACTTATGAACATGCTAGTTATTTACTATAATTGACGTTCTAAAAGTTCCTTAAGATTCAGATTGCTTCCGCATGTGTTATATTAACACCTTCATACTCAACTTCTTTCTCTGAAGCTATAGGAATCCTTAATTTGAAGAAAAAGAGATCGTAGATAGGAATTCGACTCTTATCCCTAATTTAATTTCGAAACCTATTTCCTTTAACTCAACATACTCTCGTGGTTATTTTTCTTCGTGGTCTTCTATTGAAGCATTCCTTGGAGATGCAGAAGTTGATTGGAACCATTTTTGCTCGACGAGTCATCATGTATCCTCGGATTGGATTTTCAAGTTTTTCTTGAAGTTCTTCAATGGCGGATTGAATTGGGGGAATGGTTTCTGGGCACTTTCAACACTCTATTCCTCCATAAAACTTGTGGGTAATCTTACTGAGAAACTGTAGGAATAAGTTTGAAGAGAAATGGTGGAGGATTGCTCTCGAATTTGGAAGAAATCTAAGAGTAGGAGACCTATAATCTAAATGCTCATTGCCTTCGATTGGGGGATCGACCTTTCTTGATTCTTATTCCGTATTGTTGCTCCTACTTCAGACTTTATAGGAGATGCTTAAACCGACATTGAGAGCTCCAGAATCTTCGTTATTTAGAAGTTCAAAGAGAAATGGTGGAGGATTGCTCTCGAATTTGGAAGAAATCTGAGAGTAGGAGGCCCATAATCTAAACGCTTATTACATATTATTGCTCCTACTTCACACTTTATAGGAGGAGCTTAAACCGACATAGAGAACTCTAGAATCTTCATTATTTAGAGATCGAACTTTCTTGATAATTTTTTGGAGATATCAACTTCGATCATAGCCTTACCGACCTTAGCTTTGAATACTAATCGTTGGATGTGATGATCCGTGCATGTTCGTTCTAGATCATATCAAATTTGCCACTTTTTGAATATTTTATTAATATTTTTCTACAAATTTCTCATTGTTTTTTTGATTATTTTCCCCTTATTTTGAATCTTGAGATTCCTTCTAGATAAGGAATTACAAATCCCGAAAGATTTTTTATAATTGATATAATGACTTTTTTGACCTTTTCATTTACTTTTTCCTTTCCAATCATTTTTAAAAGCACTTTTAACTCCTTGAAATCACTTGTTAGGGTACTCAATTGACTAAGTCCCTTGTTCTTGCTTAAAATTTTAATTTTTTTCTTTCTGTCCTTTGGGTCTTTCATGAGTGACTTATTCTTATGGGAGCTAATTTTCTTCATGTTTGGGGTCTTACATATACATACTCGTTACAAACACAAAATAAGAAGCATACTCAAAAGAAGAACAAAAAATACTATTTTAAAAACAGAGGTTAGAAAAAGTACCATTTTCTGAATCTTCTACCAGAAAAGTCTTCTCGGATCGTAGCCTTCCTTTTTTGAGCACCTTGTAATTATTATTCTATAAAAAATTTAATGATTCAGGAAGTTTATAAAAATTAGAAAAAGTACCATTTTCTCAATGTTTTTTCAATTCTACTATTCTTTGCTTCTAGATACAACCTAGTAGGGATTATACACCGTCTCTTATTGGAGATCTTGAGTGTTGCGAATTCTCCTCTCCTTTGAAAACTTTCGGTCATCGAAAGTACTTATTCTAAAATAGGTCAGGGTACAAGGTTCTTATTTGCCTTCTATTTCCCAAGTGGCTTCTTCTACTCTATGATTCTTCCAATAGGACCTTAACAAGAGCGATTTTCTCGTTTCTCAATCTTTTGACTTTCTTGTCTATTATTAGAATCGGGTTTTCTTTATACGTTAGGTCATCTCTCAGGAAGAGAGTTTCATGAGCCAGTACGTGCGAAGGATCTAGGGTATACTTCTATAGTATGGATACATGAAAGATATTATGTACTGTAGACAAATTTGGGCATTGTCCGATTCTATAGGCCACAGATCCAATCCTTTCTAATATCTCAAAGGGACGGATAAACCTAAGGCTTAGCTTCCCCTTTTTACCCCACCTGAGCACCTCTCTCATGGGGTGCTACCTTTTGAAATATATGATCCCCTACCTACAATTCCATGTCCTTGCGCCTTAGGTCTACATAGCTTTTCTCTCGGCTTTGTGCGGTTTGTATCCTAGCTTTAATCTTCTGGACTGCGGTGTTGGTAATTTGCACCAGCTCTGGCCCAATAGTTATCGTTTGCCGCCCTTCTTCCCAAAAGATAGGGGATCAAAATCTTCGTCCATAGAGAACCTCGTATGTGGCCATTTGTATGGTGGCTTGGCAACTATTATTATAAGCGAATTTCATAAGGGGTAGGTACTTATCTCAGCTTTCTGCAAAATCCATCACATATACCCTCAACATGTCTTCCAATATTTGTTGAATTTTCTAGATGCGAGATTTAAATCTGGCATCTCGGTCTAATACTATTGCCTTTTGTTGAATTTCCAGAAGCGTACCTAATACCTTTATTGATGAATATTCATTTTTAATGATAGCAAGAGTAGCTTAGTTGGAAGATTGTTAGACGGAAGATTTGAAGGTCACACGTGTTTTATCCACGTTCAACGCACCTGATACAAGTTTATTACCTGACCATACAATCTAAAAACATAACTTGCTTATTCAATCTAAAATTAGTGATTATTTCTTTTTTAAATATAATGAATTAGTGAAAGTACCTTTACTTATGAATTTTCAATTTTAATATTAGCGGGGATAGCTCTATTGGGAGAACGTCAAACTGAAGATTTGAAGGTCACATGTTTGAACTCCACGTTCACCACACCTGATTTTAGTTGCATAACCCGACTATTTAATCTAAAATTAGTCATTATTCCTTTCTGAAATCTCAATGTACTATAGGAAATACCTAACGTGTTCTAGTTCACCGCACCTTATACAAGTTGGATAACTTGAATATCTTATTAAAAATTAGTGATTATTTATATTTAAAATTAAAATGAATTAGCGAAAATACCTTTAGTGATGAATTTTCATTTTTGATGTTAGTGTGGATAGCTCAGTTGAGAGAGCGTTAGATTGAAGATTTAAAGTTCATGTGTTTAATCTTCATGTTCACCGCACCTATTTCCATTTGCATAAGCTAACTATTCAATAAAAAATTAGTTATTATTTATTTTTAAAATTTCAATGAATAATGAAATAGCGAAAATACCCTTACACATGAATTTTGATTTTTAATGTTATAAAGGATAGCTCAGATGGGATTGAATATCTGAAGGTTACATGTTTAATCCACGTTCACCGCACTTGGTTTACATTGCATAAGTCCATTAAGTTGCATAACTTTATTCAATCTAAAATTAGGGATAATTTCTTTTTAAAATATAATGAATTAGCGGAAATACCTTTATTTATGATTTTTTTTCCAAATATTACTGAGGATAACTCAGCTTTGAGAGCGTCAGATTGAAAATCTGAAGGTCACGTGTTCTTCGATCCACGTTCACCGCACCTGATTCAAGTCACATAACTTGACTCATGACTATTCAATCTAAAATTAGTGATTATTTCTTTTTAAAATTTTCGAATTTTCGTTTTCAATGTTACAAGGGATAGCTTAGTTGGGAGAGAGTCACAAAAGATCTCAAGGGGTCACGGGTTTGATCCACGTTCAAGTTGACTAAGTTGCATAACCTAACTATTCAATCTAAAATTAGTGATTATTTCTTTTTAAAATCTCAATGAAGTAGTGAAAATATCTTTACCGATGAATTTTTATTTTTAATGTTAGCGGGATAGCTCAGTTTGGAGAGCATCAGTGAAGATCTAAAAGTCACGTGTTTGATCCACGTGGAACCTAATTCAAGTTGACTAACTTGCATAACCTGAATATTCAATCTAAAATTAGTGATTATTTCTTTTTAAAATTTCCGAATTTTCATTTTCAATGTTACAGGGGAGAGAGTAATATTGAAGATTTGAAGGTCACGTGTTTATTCGACCTTCACCACACCTGATTCAAGTAGTATAACTTCCTATCTTATCTAAATTTAGAGATGATTTCTTTTTAAAATTTCAATGAATTAGCGTAAATAATTTTACTGATGAATTTTCATTTTAATGTTAAGCATAGATAGCTCAATTCAATTGGGAGTGCTGTCTATAGATCTAAAGATAGCTTGGATTCCTAGCATCAGTGAAGATCTAAAAGTCACGTGTTTGATCCACGTTCACGGAACCTAATTCAAGTTGACTAACTTGCATAACCTGAATATTCAATCTAAAATTAGTGATTATTTCTTTTTAAAATTTCCGAATTTTCATTTTCAATGTTACAGGGGAGAGAGTAATATTGAAGATTTGAAGGTCACGTGTTTATTCGACCTTCATCACACCTGATTCAAGTAGTATAACTTCCTATCTTATTAAATTTAGAGATGATTTCTTTTTAAAATTTCAATGAATTAGCGTAAATAATTTTACCGATGAATTTTCATTTTAATGTTAAGCATAGATAGCTCAATTCAATTGGGAGTGCTGTCTATAGATCTAAAGATAGCTTGGATTCCTAGCATCAGTGAAGATCTAAAAGTCACGTGTTTGATCCACGTTCACGGAACCTAATTCAAGTTGACTAACTTGCATAACCTGAATATTCAATCTAAAATTAGTGATTATTTCTTTTTAAAATTTCCGAATTTTCATTTTCAATGTTACAGGGGAGAGAATAATATTGAAGATTTGAAGGTCACGTGTTCACCACACATGATTCAAGTAGTATAACTTACTATCTTATCTAAATTTAGAGATTATTTATTTTTAAAATTTCAATGAATTAGCGTAAATAATTTTACTGATGAATTTTCATTTTAATGTTAAGCATTTTTTAAAATTTCAATGAATTAGCGTAAATAATTTTACTGATGAATTTTCATTTTAATGTTAAGCATAGATAACTCAATTCAATTGGGAGTGCTGTCTGTAGATCTAAAGATAGCTTGGATTCCTAATTCTTTATTTGACTATAAATGCTCGGTAAAACATTTAGTAAAATGACTCATTTTATTGCATGGAACAATAAAATTGATCTTCCTATAAAATTGTCAATACATTCTACTTTCATTGTTGCTAAGTTGTGTCCCTTTGATGTAGGTGATGATTTTTCTGATTCGAGGACGAATCCTGAAAAGGGGGATGATGATAAGAATCACAGTGTACATTCTACTTTCAATGTTACTGAGTTGAGTTCTTTTGATGTAGGTGATGATTTTTCTGAATCGAGGACGAATCCTTTTGAAGAGGGAGATGATGATAAGAATCACGGTGTTCCAACTGAACCTATTACACAACCCAAGGCCAAGAAGATTCAACAAGCATTCATACTTCATCTACAAAATTGGATAGGCTAGGTTCAACCGTCATTTCATGTGTTACAAGCTGATTCGTTTGAGTCAAGATCTTTTGGAGATTCAAAAGTAAATATTTGCACGGTTGAAGTAGCGGATGAAGTTGCAAGCATCATTTCATGAGTGGTTCGAAAAATTTATTTATTATTTTAGTTTCATAAAGTTTGTAATGCTCAAATTGACTTCGTCTTCTGTGGAGATTTAAAGGATCGAGAGTAAATCACGGGCACTGACTTTGTTTGTGGGGAGACTATAAATACCCACAAATTATTATGTAAAAACATATTTGGGATCAATGGAATTGATCTCTTAAGTTGAAAGGTCCCCCCTTATAGAAATCTTAGCATATCTTTGTCGTTTTTAAGTTTCATGCAATTCTTGTGGTAGATTGCATCTGAGTTATTCAATCAAGCCTTGATCAAGTTCGATTTTGAAGTGACTCAATTTAGAAAAAGGTTTCAAATATTGCTTCTCACTCTTGGATCTCATAATCTAATTCTAGCTTTATATCTTCGTTTATCCAAATTTTGTATAAGAAGGTGTTAATTTCTTTAATACAAGGGTTCTTGCTTCTACAAAAGCTTGACTCGTTGGACTGAAGATTACGGTTGGTCTATCATCCTTCAACGGGATCTTCTATCCCCATGACTTGCTCTGATGCAGTCGTTCTTCTAACGTCGGTGACACATCCAGTTGTCGAGATTGGTAATGTGAGTTTGTAACCCATCCATTGAGGTTCTTGGAATAATTCTATAACTTATCATTCCATGTTGGGAGTTGGATCATCGGTCTTGTGCGAAGGAATCCTTGGTTTACCGCCGCTTCGAGTTGAAGGAAGTGTCAAAAGGCTAGTTTTTTTTCAATTTTATTGATTTGTTTTAGTGATTTTATTTGATTTTATTTCAATTTGTCAAACTCACTCGGGTGCTCATCTCAATCATTTCAGCCTTGTTGGCGTTCAATAAGAGAGACCTTGGAAATAACTGGTAACTGTTCAACTGGATTATCACATTAACAATTTGAATCAAATAAAGTGACATTAACCATTTGAATCACCTTAACCCCACTTGTTGAACTTGACCAAATGTCTATAACATAGCAGTAACAAACGTACAAAGTAATACAAACAAAGGTATAAAGTAACACTAACAAAGGTACAAAGTTCATAAAAGGTTTTTTTAATCTAAAATACCATTGAACTTGACCATTATAGTGCCTCTCAAACGTAGGTAAAGTTTAAATTCGAGTCTCCTTGTCAAACTCACTCGGGTGCTCATCTCAACCATGATGGCGTTTCACAAGAGAGACCTAAAAAATAGCCGGATTATCCATTAACCATTTGAATCACCTCAAATCCACTTGTTGAAATTGAAACAAATATCTATAACATAACACTAACATAGGTACGATGTTCATAAAAGTCTTTTTAATCTAAGATACTATTGAACTTGACCATTAAAGTGCCTCTCAAACTTAGGCAAAGTTTAAATATAATTGGTGACAAAAGATGAAACTATAAAATAAAAAGAAATAAGAAAATAATATTCCATTTCATAGAATTAAACCAGAATCTCCTATGTGAAAGCAAAATATACAAACCGTAGGACAACAATGAATTTTAAGTGTAGTTGTCTTGGAGTCTTTTGTCTAATCGCTAATGAGTTTTACTATAATGTTTTGGGTAATGTCTAACTCTTCGACACGTCCTTTCATGTGTGTGATAGAATTCTCAGAGTTACCAAGACTATTCGAGCTGTTCGATCGTTTGGCGCTTTCTTCAAAAGGATCAACATCAAACATCGAGTCCTTGATTGGAAACCCATCTAGAGGAGCGTCGATTGCATTGATTCCATCAACCGTCTTCCCATGATTTTATGGTGCATGACCCTTTTTTTTTACCATTCACCTTCGAGCGCCACCATAGTTTTGCATCGTCCATGAGATGCATTGCGACCAACGTAGCTCTTAGGTTCTATGAGCAAGTTCCAGTAATCTTCGAGTATTGTTCTACGTCAAAAATAAATCTTTTTAATTCCTTAGCATCCCGATTTCCATTTAAGGGGTTGTGTTCTTGGATTTTAAGTTTTTTAAGGCCACATGAACTTGGCTTGAGCTGTGGTTCTCTACAGCCCAACTTGTCAAACTCACTCGAGTGCTCATCTCAACCATGATGTCGTTCAACAAGAGAGACCGCGAAAACGACTTGATTATCGCATTAACCATTTGAATCACCTGCTCATCTCAACCATGAAGTCGTTCAACAAGAGAGACCTCGAAAACGACTGGATTATCGCATTAACCATTTGAATCTCAACCCCACTTGTTGAAATTGAACAAAATATCTATAACATAACTTTAACAAAGTACCAAGTTCATAAAAGTCTTTTTAATCTAAGATAGAAACCGTAAAATAAAATGAAATAAGAAAAATAATATTTCATTGACAAGAATCGAACCCAAGTCTCCTCAATGAAAGCCAGATATCCTAACTGCTAGATGACAATGGATTTTTGGTGAGAATGTCCTGAAGTCTTTTGTCAGATCGCTGAAGAGTTTTAACATGATCTTTTGCTTAATGTCTAACTCTTCGACACGTCCTTCCTTGTGTGTGTTAGAGTTCTCAGAGCTACCAGGATGCTTCGAGCTGTTCGATTATGTGGCTCTTTGTTTAGAAGAGTCAACATCAAATGTTAGGTCTTTGATTGGCAACCCATCCGGGGAGCATTGATTGCATCGATTCCATCAACGATCTTCCCATGAGTTATATGGTGCATGACCCTTTTTTATACCATTCACTTTCGAGCACTATCATAGTTTTGCATCGTCCATGAGATACATTGCAGCTAACGTAGCTCTCAGGTCGTATGAGAACGTTCTTGTAGCCCTCAACTCTCAGGTCGTATGGGAGAGTTCTTAGAGCTACCGCGACATTTTGAGGTGTTCAATCGTTGGTTTTTTCTTCAAAAGAGTCAACATCAAACCTCAGGTCTTTAATTGGAAACCCATCCAGGAGAGCGTCGATTGCATCGATTCCATCAACGGTCTTCCCATGAGTTTATGGTGCATGACCCATTTTTTATATCATCAAGTATTGTTCTACGTCAAAAATAAAGTTTTTTAATTCCTTAGAATCTGAGTTCCCATTTAAGGGTTTGTGTTTTTGGATTTTAAGTTTGTTAAGCCCAAAATGAGCTTGGCTTGGGGTGGGGTTCTCTACGACCCTCCTTGTCAAACTCACTTGGGTGCTCATCTCAGTCATCTCAGCCATGATGGCGTTCAACAAAAGAGACCTTGAAAATGACCGGATTATCACATTAACCATTTGAATCACCTCAACCTCACTTGTTGAAATTGAACCAAATATCTATGACATAACCCTATTAAAGGTTCAAAGTTCATAAAAGTCTTTTTAATCTAAGATAACTTGATCATTAGAGTGACTCTCAAACCAAGTTCATAAGAGTCTTTTGAATTTAAGATACTATTGAACTCATCCATTATAATGCTTCTCAAAACCTAGGTAAAGTTTAAATATGAAAGTATAAAATAAAAGAAATAAGAAAATAAAATTTCATTGTCGAGAATCAAACTCGGGTCTCCTCGATGAAAGCAAGATCTTCTGTGTAATGTCTAACTCTTTGACACATTTTTGTATGAGTGTAATAGAGTTCTCAGAGCTACCGCCACGTTTCTTGTTCTTCGATCATGTGTCTCTTTCTTCAAAAGAGTCAACATCAAACATTAGGTCTTTGATTGGAAACCCATCCAGGGGAGCGTCGATTGCTTCAATTCCATCAATGGTCTTCCCATGATTGTTTGGTGCATGACTAGTTTTTTATACAACTCACCTTCGAGCACCACCATAGTTTTGCATTGTCCATGAGATGCATTGTGGGCCAACGTAACTCTCAAGTCCTCTGAGTAAGTTCTTATAGTCTTGAAGTATAATATCAAAACATATTAAGGTATATGATATGTTAAACAGTAAAATAATTGATGTGTATCATAAACATTAAATAAAAATATATATTTAAAATTTGAATGAGATTCATATTAATTAAACATATATTATGATATTCTACGACATTTTAATATTATTTAAATAAGATATTATATCTTAATGTATTAGGTATTCAAATATATAATTTGACAAAAATTATCACAAGTTCACCGTAAATAGAACCCTAGGGTTAAGTCAAAAAGCATCAAACACTAAATAATTTGAAATTTTAGGTGATATTTTGCAGAGGAAGCTGATAAGGTCTTCAAAGAGCATGTGGTCGTGTCTGACATTTTAGGTTAACAACATGTTGAAAAGAAACCAGAAATTCTGATACTGGTAATTAACTACAAACCTTTGAATAAGGTTTTAGAATAAATAAGATATCCAAACCAAATAAAAAATGATTTGATAAAAAGAATTTAGAGTCAAATGTTTTTATAAAATTCGATATGAAATTGGGATTTCAAAAAATTCTAATTTCCTAAAAGGACAAATATAAAATAGCATTTAATGTCCAGTTTAGAAAATATGTGAGGAACGTCATGCAATTTAGGCTAAAAAACACTCCATCCGAATTTCAGATGATTATGAATGATATTTTCAATTCTTTCAAAAAATATCAATAGTTTATATGGATGATGTGTTGATATTTTCTAAAACCATTAAGATGAACACTTTAAACATCTACATACATTCACTAATGCAATCAAAAGAAACCAGCTAGTTGTGTCCATACCCAAAATCAAATAATATCAAACTCAGATCCGCTTTCTTGGATATAAAACCCATTCAATGGTCCATTGAGTTTGTCTCAAACTTTCGTGATGACGTATCCTAGAAAAGCTAACTTCAAAAAAAATTTAGGTTCTCTCAATTATGTGTCTTAAATCCTTCAAGATATCAGACATATTTACAAATGTCTTGATGAGTGTCTTGAAAATAATACAAAGTCTTCATTTGTAAAGGATATCTCTACAACCCAAAAAAATCAAATCACTAGTCAAATAAACTCTCTACTTAAGTCTTATTGACCCAAGGGCAGATTTCATAGTGAAACGTGACGCATCAAATATCGGATATGGAGGTATCTAAAATTGTCAAAGAGGACTGAGAATCAATTATCATATTTCATTCAAAAGCCTCTAATAATACCATACAAATTACAAAACAGTAAAAAAAAATATATATATTATTTCCATTGTACTGCATGCACAACAATTCAAAAGCCTCTAATAATACTATGTTTGAATTATCTTTTTGGCCTTTCTATTTTCGACAGACACATTTTACACTTTTGGACTGACACTTGGTAGAAGGGGTCACTAAGGCTAAAATCATATAAAATGGGTTCATAGCTTAGTGGTAGAGCATTCGACTGTAGATCAAGAGGTCACCAGTTCGAATTTGGTTGGGCCCTTTTAAAAATTTTGGACGAACACTTTGTTCGATTTGCTCCCAACCACCAAGTGTCTAAAGGAAAAGAAATAAGATTAATTACCGATTCCAAACCTTATTCCAAAGTCCTCCACCACATAGAACCATGTACTTAGAACCTAAGGGCCACTATTCTCGGACAAGAACCAAGCTATCATTAAGAAAAGAGTGTGGTATCCAAGCACCCACTATGAACATACATGGTTAAAAACTTACTTACAATTAGGCTACTTACCGAGTCTTGTACTCACTCCATCTTTTTCATGTAACTAAGAGTAGTTGCCCTAGTCCAACAACACCCACCAAAACTATTTTTGATGTTTTAAAATGATTTTTTTTAACCTTTCCCTTATTTTGTATTATGAACCTATAAACTCTATTTTGAATATAATGTAAATATATATGTTTATTATATTTTAATTCTTTTTTTTATTTCGAGAAAACATTTTACTTTGTGTTCAACCTCTTTTAACTTGCTTCGGAAATGGCTCGTGACATAAACATAAAAAAAGTAATTTTTTAGTATGAATTTTAATATAAGTTGCATTCTTATATTGACAAACCACTAGTACCAAAAATATTCATGAACTTTCAAAATTAATGCCCTTAACATTCTAAAATAAGGTTCTAACTATTAGTGAGTTGCATAAATCATCTCCCTTTTTATTTTCACTCACTCCTCTTCTTCAACCTATAACCCATTAATATCATTAATATTTCATCTCCTTGTTTTTTAGCTTTTTGAATATCAAAATCTTAAATAAAAAGGAAAAGCTCTCTAAAATATTCTTATTTGCGAGTAATTTTACATAATTTTACATAGTAACGTTGCCTTTTGCTCCTATTGGTGGAAGGATAATAGGTCCATTATATCTTTATGGTAGTTTTAAGCGTGACAACATTTGACAACCAGACTAATTTTGCTTCATTTCTGAATGAAAATGTGTAAATTGTAACTCCCTATATATTTTTTTTTCTATATTTTGAAACTATTTTAAGCACTTTTCTCGTGTACTCCTTACAAATTTACCTTTTAAGGTTGTAAACATTTGTGTATGGGTGACTATTATGATTATAAGTCAACTGAGTTAAGTAGAAATAAATTTTGAAGATGAAATTAAAGTATTAATTTTGATGTCATCTTTACCCGAGTTTTGGGATATTGTTATTAATGAGATTCAATCGACATTAGTAATTCACAATGATAATATTCAAAATACTTGACAAAAAAAGAATGGTCAACATAAGATATTTGAAACAAATAAATCTTTTGTCCTTTATGATATATCAAATAACTCCTTTAAAATTCCTTAATAATAAACCTGAAGTCTTACATCACTTATACAGAAAAGTTCCTTGCATAGAAGTTTTATTAGATACTTTTAAGCATCTAGAGATCAACTAGACACAAAGCTAAACATTCTAAAAAAAAATTAGGGGCTAAACTTTTAAGTTAACGTAATTTAAGAAACTTATGATTTTTATATTATCAAGAGTTTAATTGAGCTAAGGTCAATTCAATCTAGTGGACCCAAGAATTGAACCGAACCAAACTAACTAGTTAGTAACATGATTTAGTGCAAGCATTTTCATGCAAAGTAGAAGCAACAATGGAGGGTTTGAAATAATATAGTTTTTACCCCTTAAGGTCATTTTACACCGTTTCTTGGTTTACCTACTTATCCTTATCCAATGACCACCAAATTTCATATCTAACCTCAACATGCTAAAAATGCTCAGTATTAAAATTTGATAGACAGCGGAGCTCAGATAGTGGGTTATTTTAACATTACTTAAATCTCGAGCTATTTGATTGGTTCAGGGTCTTAACTCAGGGTTCTTTGGGTTTTTTTTTTCATATATTCTTAATTCATACTTGGTTTAGGGTTCATATGAAAATCCAAGCGATTTCTACAAGTATTTCTTAACAAAGAGTCCAAGGGGGCTACTTTTCTTAACAATTCGGCACGCTCTCGAGGTTATTTTTCTTCGTGGTCTTCTATGGTGTTGTTTTTCACAGAATTTCGGTGAGAGAAAATTGGTTGTTGAAAGAAAATGCGTAACAAAAAGGAGAGAAAATTAACTGAATTCTGACCGCGTTCAGGTTGTTTTATTTTCTAAACAAATCTCCTATTTAAAATAAAAATCATTCTAAAAATTGTTGGAGAGTGGCTAACTAAATCTGTGCCACTCCCTACAAAATTTCAGTCTAAAATTCTGGTGATCCATTCGACGTGTTTTGTCAAATGGTCAAACTGACGATTTTCTGAAATCGTGTGAATAAGAAAAAACGGTAAAACTCAGGTTTTATCTAACAATCTCCTCCTAAAACCTGTAGTATATCTACCTTACTATTTGAACTCCGATCTTTGAGCGTAGTTCTTCAAATTTCACCCGCGCCAGGGACTTGGTGAAGATGTCTCTAAGTTGTTCCTCTGTTCGGATGTAATCAATTTTGATGAGCCCTCGATCTGCACATTCTCGAATGTAGTGGAATCTGATTTCTATGTGCTTGCTTCGTTCATGCAAAACTGGATTTTTGATCAGGGAGATCGTAGCTTTGTTGTCTACGTATAGCATTGGTGGATCACTTTCTCTCCCGATGAGTTCTTCCATTAGTCGCTCAAGCCAGATCCCTTGTGTTGCTGCCATCGAAGCGGCGATGTATTCTGCTTCACAGGAAGACAAAGCAACTACCTTCTGTTTTGTTGATTGCCAGCAGATTGCGCCGCCTGAGAGAAAGTAGATCATTCTGCTAGTGCTCTTACGATCATCAACGTCACCGGCCATGTCACTATCACTGTAGCCAACTAGCTTGAGTTTCTCCTTTCCGCTCCCTGCGCAGTATCTTACACCCCAGCCTCTGGTTCCGGCTACATAGCGCAGGATGCGCTTGACAGCCACTAAATGCTCCTCCCTAGGTGCTTCCATAAACCGGCTCACATATCCAACAAAATAAGCAAGATCAGGACGAGAGTTTACCAGATAGCGCAGACTCCCGACAATGCTGCGGTAATTGGTGGAGTCGACTGTCGTCGTAGTGCCAGCCTTCCTTAGTTGGAGTCGGGCCTCCATTGGCATCCTTGTAGGATTACTGCCCACAAGTCCAGTTGTGTCCAGCAGCCTCTTTGCGTATGCACTTTGGCAGATGGAGATGCCGGTAGAATTCTGTTGCACTTCGTGCCGAGATAGTAGCTGAGCACGCCGAGATCGCTCATCTCGAAGTTTTTCGACATCTCCTTCTTGAACCTTCCGAGGACTTCCATGTCACCTCCAGTGATTATGAGGTCGTCAACGTACACTCCCACGATTAGTCGCTTCTTGTCATGGCCGTGCGTGTACATGCCATGCTCAGAGGCGCAACGTTTGAATTTCAGTGACAGTAAGGTACTGTCGAGCTTCGCGTTCCAGGCTCGTGGAGCTTGTCGAAGCCCGTAGAGTGCCTTGTGCAGGCGCAATACTTTATTGGGGTTGTTTTTATCCAGGAAGCCAGGTGGTTGTCGGACATAAACAGTCTCCTTCAGCTCTCCGTTAAGGAAAGCAGACTTTACGTCCATATGGTGAACCTCCCAAGAGTAATGTGCTGCAATTGCAAGTAAGAAACGAACGGATTTTAACCTTGCCACTGGCGCAAATATCTTTTCGAAGTCCACTCCTTGCTTCTAGACGTAGCCCTTCGCCACCAGACGGGCCTTGTGCTTCACAACTTCTCCTTTTTCGTTGCGCTTCAGTTTGAAGACCCATTTGAGCCCTATGGCTTGGTGTCCCGACGGCATATCCTCCAGACTCCACGTCTGATTTTCGGTGATGGATGTCATCTCCTCCTGCATTGCCTTCAGCCAGCACGGGTTCTTTTCTGCTTCGGCGAAGGTGTTCGGTTCATCTGCACTGATGGCATGTAGTTCGGCCACTTCTTCGAGCTCGCGCACTGCCAGTCCAGGTGGTTCACCTCCTCCTACTAGGTCGTCCATCCTCCAGTACCTGGCCTCCAGATCAGTATCGTGATCGGCATCCAGCGTCGAATCCGCAGTCCGTGGTGTTGCAAATTCCACTGGTTCAGGAGTTGCACCTGCTGGCGGCGGTGACGGATGCTGATGCTGGGCTCCTCCTTCTTCCGGCCCGGTGACGAGGTACTTCACCGTATATTGATTTGGATTATGGTCTGCCTCGATCACATCATTCCACTCCCAAAAGGTGCTTTCGTCGAAGACGACGTCGCGAGACACGTGAGCTCGCCCCCCTACAGGATCATATAGTCTGTACGCCTTGCTCCCGGGTTCATAGCTGATAAAAACGACCTTCAGCCCCCTAGGATCGAGCTTGGCGAGGTGGGGACGTGTTACCTTCATGTATGCGACGCAGCCGAACACGCGAAAATGATGTACCGCTGGTTTTTTGTTGTACCAGGCCTCATATGGTGTCTTCCCGTCAAGGCTTCGGGTTGGTGACCGATTGAAGAGATAGACGGCCGTCATTACTGCCTCTCCCCAAAATCTCCCAGGCATCTCGGCCGTCACCAACAATGATCTTGCTGTCCCGACGATGGTCTGATTTTGGCGCTCCACCACTTCGTTCTGTTGGGGGGAGTAGGGCGCCGTTAGGTGCCGTTGTATGCCGATTTCGTCACAGTACTTACCGAAACTTGTCGAGGTGAATTCTCCGCCTCGGTCTGTGCGCAGCACTCGCATCTTCTTCTCACATTCGGCCTCCGCTCGCGTTTAATGCACTTAACCGCCTCTGCCGCCTCACTTTTCGCTTGCAGCAGGGTCAGCCACATGAAGCGGCTTTTGTCATCGACTAACAGGAGGAAGAGACTCTTACCGCCTGGGGTCGCCGGCTTGATGGGCCCGCAGATATCACCATGTACAAGCTCCAACGACTCATCGGCTCGATAGGACGTTCGAGACGGAAAGGGTGTGCGCCTCTGTTTGCCGATGAGGCACCCATGCACTAACTCCTCCTTCTGTAGTTTTTCTAGAGCAGGAAAGTTTAAATGCCCGTACCTTGCGTGCCACCTCCAAGATACCTCTTCGGTCTTGGCCGAGAGACTGACAGGTTGCTCTATCTCTAACTCCAGGATGTAAAGACGGTTTGTCGTGCGCCTTGCCTGTGTGAGCAGCCGTCGTTGATTATCGCAAATTTTGAGTAGTCCGCGCTCGATGGAGATGAAGCAGACTGTCTCATCGAGTTGACCCAGGCTCACAAGGTTAGCCTTGAGCCTCGGGATGAAGTAGACGTCGGTCAGCTTGCGATGCTCGCCTCCCTTGCTGGCGAACAGAATGGTGCCGCGTCCTTCGATCTCGACGACGGATCCGTCGCCGAATTTCACCGTCCCGCGGGATCCCCGAGTCGAGTTTGGAGAATGCAGATCTAGCCCCGGTCATATGATTTGTTGCCCCTGTGTCTAGGATCTCCATCGCCGGTCCTTGTGTTGCTCGTCGTCCCACTCGCTGATCTGAGCGAACACTCGCTCCTTCTCCAGTTGAATTGGCTCCCTAGCTGGTGCCACCTTTGCTACGCTCAGCTGGAGCTCTTTCTCGAGTTCAACATCGTTGTTGATTACCTCCATTTCCGTGGATTTGGAATCGACAATGGGAGATCAACATCTTTCTCGCGCATGCGCCCGTGGGAGATCCATGGCTTCTTACCGTCTTTGCGGCTGGAGGAGGACCCATTGCTCTAGCCGGTGTTGTCACGGAGCTTTAGGCGTGCAAGCCATTCCCTCCTCAGTGAGGAGTAGACGACCCCCCTTGTCGACAGCTGAAATGGTATTTTTCTTCCGCTGCTCGACGTTACGCAGTCTTCCGGTCACCTCTTCTACCGTTAGGTCGTTCACGTCAAGCAATGTCTCGATTGAAATCGCAACTTGCTCGAGGTGATCAGGGACAACCTGCAGCATCTTCTTCACGAGTTCTGTCTCGCTGATGCTGCCACCGAGTGCGCTTGGTGGAGGGAGATGCAAGGTATCAACCCCATAACTTTCCACATCAGAAGTGAGCGCTCTACTATTTGAGCTACATCCCCACAATTCGTACTACAATCTCTTGAAGGGGCATTTTGAGAATGAAACTCGAGACCTCTCACACCCAAAGCAAGAATCATACCACTAGACCAAATGCCCTTGTTTTACCACTTGAAACGTATGTATGAAGCCTTAGGCCTAAGTATTAAGGTCGTATTTTGTTGTATTGCAGGAAACACATGAAGTCCTTAGATGTAGAATGTGTCTCGGAGAAAAAAGCCTTGGGATGGGATGTTAAGAACGACTTTGAGTATTAAGAGCATGATGGTAAGTATAAAATGATGTGTCTTGGAGAATAAAGCCTTGGGATGGGATGTTAAAAAAGACTATGAATATTAAGAGCATGATGGTAAGCATAAAATGATGTGTCTTGGAGAATAAAGCCTTGGGATGGGATGTTAAGAAAGACTATAAGTACTAAGAGCGTGATGGTAAGTATAAAATAATGTGTCTTGGAGAATAAAGCCTAGGGACGAGATGTTAAGAAAGACTATGAGTATTAAGAGCATGATGGTAAGTATAAAATGTCGAATATGAAGTTAGGTTGATGTCGAATATGAAGTCCTTTGATAAGAAAAGATTTAGACCAAGGGGCATTTCAAGAATTGAACTCAAAAACCTCTTGCACCCTAAATGAGAATCACACCACTAAACTAAATGCCTTTTCTTAAACATCAAATATTTTTAGCTTTTACTCGAATGTATTTTCTCTTAGTAGTTGGAGCGCATTGTTATAATATAAAAGGGTTATAAAATAAACCAACAACCCAACAAAAAAAAAAACAAACTAAATCAATTTGGGTTGGATTGATTCAGTTCAGTTCATCCGTTTGTTTGATTTAATTTTTCCATTTTGTCTCGTATGACAAGAAAATAAAGTTGTATTGAATGCACCTTAGTTTCATTTATGACAAACTCAATGAAACACATTAATAGTACTAAGAGTTGGAGTCTATAAGCATTTCATGAACTTCAATGCAATTCATGCTTCATTAAAGATGAGATAATCTTTGGGAAACATTAAATTACTTCAGGTGGAGTTTCAATTACTATATGCTAGTTACCATCTTTTGGATTAACTAATTGGACACGAATTCATAAATTTAGGGAAATTTTTGTGTAATTATC
Source organism: Cucurbita maxima (assembly GCF_002738345.1). Lineage (NCBI taxonomy): Eukaryota > Viridiplantae > Streptophyta > Magnoliopsida > Cucurbitales > Cucurbitaceae > Cucurbita > Cucurbita maxima. The sequence goes on along the minus strand of NW_019272151.1, from coordinate 112,238 downwards.
AACTACAACTTATGTTTTCAAATTTTTAGGACATAATTTAGGTAGCTGTTTTTATAAGTCATAAACTTGTTTCTTTGCATAATATGGATTTAGTTGAACTATTATTATCGATAAGATGGAGAAAGAAATTGTCTTTGAAATGACTAATAGACCTAGGTTCATCGTTGTTGTTTTTTAACTTGTGATTTTGCAGAAAGTTTAACTAATATGAACTGTCGTGTCACAAGAGGTTTAAGGTAAATCAAGAATATACCCTAAACATCATTCAAGATGACAATAAATTGGAGTTAAATTGAACGCACTTTAGTTTCATGTTTGGCGTGTTTAAGATAAAGCATAATTGTATTAATGATATTGAGCCTAGAGTCTATAAGAATTTAATGATCTTAAGAGAAATTCCTATTTTATTAGAGGATACCAACTTTATTTAAGGTACAAGGAGTTCAAGAAACTTGATTTGAATCTGGTTAAGGAACATCAAGATTTTAAAGTTTTGAGTTCTAGACCAAATTTGTACCTAATTATTACTTTTTATGACTAATTGTAAATTAAGAGAAAAATATTTTACAAAATATTTTTGTAAAGATAGTTTAAACTCTAAAACTTTGGTGACGAAACCATGTTTAGACTAGCAGTTTAAAGTCAGGAGATGCTGCCACAGGTGTGATTATTTTGGATGGGTTCGTATGAGGGAGCCTTCAAAGGTTGTGCACTCACAGATGGGGTTGTTATGCAGCGTATGAGGGAGCCTTCAAAGGTTGTGCACTCAAAGGAGATGCGGTCACACGTCTTTGTGTTTGAGTTTTTTTGTATTTTTTTTTTTTTTTTTGTAATTCTATCCCAAACACTTTTTTTTTGTTTGGATAAATTTGAACAACAACGTCTTATAATTTAATTTAATTTTATATTTAATTTGGTGTTGTTTTCTCAATCTCATTTTAATTTTACAACATTATTTTATATTAATTTACTTTTATTTTTATTTGTTCTTATTTGTTTTCACTTTCAATTTTAGTTTCTATTTGAGTTTTGAACCTTTGAAATTTGGGTTGTGACAGATTGGTATCAGAGCAGCCGTATTTTAAATTATATAAATTTTTTCTTAGGATAAAGAGTCGTATATCTCTATGACTCAGCTCAATGACACGTCTCTCCGCCACCAAGTAAGCAGTCTAACCCTATTTTGTAGTATATGATATGTTGTAAAACTTGTATGAATTTATTGTATGTTTTGATTTTCGTGGTAGTTATAAAATGTTCTTGGACGTTAAAGAGTGAACGCTAACTATATAAGACCATAATGGATCAACGTTATAGTGTCTAGATATAGTGAGGAGGAAAAGAGTGGTCATGAGATATATGACTAGCCTTAGGAAAACAGAGAGTTTTCGTTGCAGAGTGCGAGACATCTAATCCGTGAAATTTTGGTACTATAAATGAAGAAACTAGAGATGGTCCCCAAACGTCTGTATGGACCATTTCCAATCGCACTTTATTTGATTCTTTAGCAGCTTTTGTGAAGCTAACTCGTTTATATTTTTCCATAACGCAGCTCTCACAAACACCCATATCAATAGATTTTAGGCCTTCTAAAACTTCATTTGCACCCATCATCTTCATTTCTTTGATGCTCATATGTGCAAGTCTATTGACATTGCTGTAGGGTGTAAAAACTTTGTTGTTGTTGCTGTTACTTGAATTGGAAACACTCTTAGCAACAACAACCTTTTTTATACACTCTAGTTGGTGTATAGGGTTCCATATTTTAAGTCATGCTACCACCATGACACCCTTCACAATCTTTCCCAAACTCTTTCCAAACTCGGTTGCATAACCTGTGCTATCCAACTGACCAATAGAGATCAGATTCTTCTTGAGATCATAAATATTTATGACATTCTATAATGTCCACTCACTGATTTCCTGTTAGAGTTTATACGTAAATATCTCTCTTCCCTTCAATCTCCAACGCTTTGTTGTCGGCAATATACACCTTCCTAACATTTCCTTGTTTGAAATTTTGAAAAAATTCCTTACTTGGAGACAAACGAAACGATGCAACTGAATCAAAAATCCAAAATTCAATTGGGCTATTCACGCTAAGGATTAAAGTATTCTCAGTATCTTCTGCTGAACATATGGAATTATTGTTATCTTCAAATTTGTGATTTTTCTTTTCTTCAATTTTGTACAATCTGTCCGAAAGTGTTATTTTTCTCCACAATTTCAACTCCTTTCGTTTTGTTTGTTTCGAGATTTTTCACGGTTTCTTAATTTTGATCGCCCATGTTTGTTTGGGCTCTTTGATTTACTTCTTCCCCTTCGATCAACAATGAGAGCATTGTCTGATGAATCTCCAATTTCTCGTTTGGGCTTTCGCTGACATCTTGAATTTCATTAAATTTCAATTTATTAGATCCTCGTGAACTGTTGATTGCAGCAACAACAGTATACGACGAATCGAGTAAAGATTACACAAAAATCAATGCTTTAATTTTATTTTTTAACATAATTTCCACCCAACTCAATTGACTTACAACCATGTTGAACTAATTTATATGATTTGCAACATATCGACATTTGTAGATTGAACAATCTCTGCATCAAATACACCTTGTTCATAGCCGACGTATTTTCCTACATATTTGATGACACCTTCAATAGGCCCGATGTCGTCTTCTCTTTGATGATGTTGAACGTCATTTTTCTAGACAGTCAACGAGATTAATTCTACGGTGTGTATGATTAGTCCTTAAAATCATATCTACACCCATCAGAACTAAAATGTCCCAAAATGTACTATAGGAGAACGTGACCAGTTGTTGTTTATTCACTTTTAGCTTATAACATTGCTCTATTTGAAAAAAAATTTAACGTCTTTCCTCGCTCACGTTTTCTAAAATATTTCTTCTAAACGTGATTTAAGCATACACTGCTATTGTTTGTTCAGTCTGAATTTTGCATGGTTGACTTGTTCACTGGATTAGAACAAATGTCACATAATTATTGTCTCACTACTGCAAGAGTGCGATTGTGACACTTGTCTTCCTTTCAATTGTGGGCCGCATCTTTCTGACTAGCTACGTGAGTTTGGCATGGAGCATATGTGTAGGTTGAAAAAGAAATGGATGGATGTGGACTGTGAATAAGGGTTGGGCCACGAAAGGTTTTTTTTTTTTTTACCACATATGAACTTTGGGTTAGAGAGTCTTAAATTTGGGTTCGTTTGAAAAATTTTGGTTCGTGTTTTAGTTCAAACGAACCCAAATTAAACCTACTAGTTCCTTCTTCCTTGCACGACTCACTCCTATTCTCTATTCTATCTCTTATTGCTCTCTAAAACTTTTTTAAAGGCTATTGTTCACCGATTATTTGGGAGCATCTTCCTTAAAAGGATTGTGACCACAGATGACCTATGTAGAAAATTTGTACCCATTTCCTAAAACCTTTAGCGGACAACATACCCAAAACAGATGCGCTACACCTCGTCTCACCCCTCCGGAGCATATGGATCCACCCAATCGATGAACGCTCAAACCAAACTTGCCCATACTTTTTGGCACAAGGATGCGAGAACCAATTCGAGTAATCTACAATGGGGAGACCCCTTAAAGCAACAAACGAGAATGGCTCGGTTGATAGCAGGGTTAAAGAAAAGGCGAGTATGAAAAGACGTATCGCGTAACCGTCCCTGTAAGCAGCTTCATTCTTTCTTGATCTATGAACCGACTTTATGAAAAAAAATAAGTCTTTTAGCTAAAAGTGTGACTGTTGGGTATGGATAAGCAAACCTCTTGGTTCGGGGGAAACAGGAGATGTTGGCTAAGAAAGCTAAGCAGGCAAGTACAGGACGGAAAAAATAGAAGCCCTTGGTTTGGCAGATGTCATGGTAATCAATTTGTATGTGCATTTTGTCCGTCCTATACTTGCCTGCTTAGCTTTCTTAGCCAACATCTCCAGTTTCTCCCGAACCAAGAGGTTCGCTTATCCATACCCAACAGTCACACTTTCAGCAGAAAGACTGATTTTTTTCATAAAGTCAGTTCATATATCAAGAAAGAATGAAGCTGCTTATAGGGATGGTTATGCGATACGTCTTTTCATACTCACCTTTTCTTTAATCTTGCTATCAACCTAGCCATTCTCGTTTGTTGCTTTAAGGGGTCTCCCCACTGTAGATTACTCGGATTGGTTCTCGCGTCCCTGTGCCAAAAAGTATGGGCGAGTTTGGTTTGGGTGTTCATTGATTGGGTGGATCCATATGCTCCGGGGGGTGAGACGAGGTGTAGCTCATCTGTTTTGGGTATGTTGTCGCTAAATGTTTTAGGAAAGGGGTACAAATTTTCTACATAGGTCATCTGTGGTCACAATTCTTTTAAGGAAGATGCTCCAAAATAATCGGTGAACAATAGCCCTTAAAGAAGTTTCAAAGAGCAAGAAGAGGCAGAACAGAGAATTGAAGTGAGTCGTGCAAGGAATAAGGAACTAGTAGGTTTAATTTTTGTTCGTTTGAACTAAAAAACGAACCCAAATTTATGACTCACTAGCCCAAAGTCCATATGTGATAAAAAAAAAAAAAAACCTTCCGTGGCCCAACCCTTATTCGCAGTCCGCATCCAACCATTTCTTTTTCAACCTACAGGTATGCTCCAAGCCAAACTCACGTAACTAGTCAGAAGATGCAGCCCACAACTAAACGAAAGACAAGTGTCACAATCACACTCTTGCAGTAGTGAGACACTGATTATGTGACATTTGGTATAATCCAGTGAACAAGTAAACCATGCAAAATTTAGACTGAAGGAACAATAACAGTGTATGATCGAATCACATTTAGAAGAAACATTTTAGAAAACGTGAGCGAGGAAATATGTTAAAAATAATTTCAAATAGAGCAATGTTATAAGCTAAAAGTGAACAAACAACAACTGGTCACGTTCTTCTATAGTACATTTGGGACATTTTAGTTCTGATGGGTGTAGATATGATTTTGAGGACTAATCATACACCCCGTATTGGCACAACAATAATAGTAAAGGCCTATCTAAGATGAATGCAAGTAAAAGGGGTTTGGAATGAGCATGCCACCATGAACCACAAATCGTTTACAAGAATAACTGAGGCATCTAACATGCAGCCACAGGCAACAAGCCCTGGCCAATCATGACCGCGACATCTGCCCGTACACAATTTGTCGACCGACTCTTCATAAACTCAACGTTGTAGGATGAAGCTGACTTTAGGTCTCGCGATGCGCTTCTAGCTGATCTCAATATTGAGAAGTCTTTTCCAACCTACAAGAAGCTGTTGAAAATCACTTCTCGGTTTGTTAACTCTTCAACCCTCTTTGTTGGTGTCTTTTCTACTTTCTTTGCTTGAAACATTTTCTTCTTTGCATGACGTCATACCTCCTGCTTCTACTTGATGTTTTCTTGGTCGGAATAAAAACGTTTCAAGTTACTGACGTGGACAACAAGATTAGTCTGTATCCATAGAAGCAATAGGATCCTATATGATGTCTTCCTAATCTTGTTTATAACTTCGACTAGTCCATAGAATTTTCACACCAGTCTTTGGTTCTTGTTGCTTTGAACTCAATGTTGATCTGACCTTAACTTATTATAATTCTCTATTTGCTTTGAAATTATCGTGGTCGACCGTTCTCTTCATTTGTATGGATGGTATTTTTGCGTGAACATGTGTTGCTTTAGTGGTTTGTTTTTGCTTCCTTCTTTAGTAGAGGTGTTGGCTTGGGTCTTTTCCAAGCATTTAAGTGATCACTGACAAGAGCTTTTGCAGGTCAAATAAACCCGACTTTGAATATGTCATTTTGCTATTTGTAGAATTAAACTAGCTCAGGCTGAGCCGCATGACAATTGTTTGTGGCAGGCGACATAAAACTAATCTTGTGATTTATCTCTCTTGGTGGAGTTAAACCCAATATCTGACCTTCTTGTTTTGGGTCGTGGTGTTCATGTAGTGGAAATAAAGTTTTTGTTGAGGTCACTTGCACTTCCCCTTTTCAAATACAACAATGGCAGCAAGTGTAGATTCTTTCTCAACTGTACTATCGTCATCATTTTCACCCCTCTCGGTTGATGGATGTTTGTCAGAATGATCATTGGGTTAGACTCCGTTAATACTAGGAATTTTCTAGGGGCATGTAAATGACTTTGTGTTCTAGCAGAATGTCAATCCCTGACTATATGGGCTCTAGAATGTTGGATATGAAGGCTACATATTTATAGTAAAAATATGATAGAGATACATATACTAAATAATTATATATAGTAGGCATTTACATATAGTGAAGCTATATATAATAAACTGAAATCATATGTATACCCATTAGTAGATTAGTCGGTGCTTCCTAAATGTACATTTCTCATTCTCCATATCCTCTATTTGCAACCCTGAAGTCATTAATACAAAACCATTTGAATATTTCTTCTAACATTTTCTCTATCATGTTTTTTGTGTTCATTTAGATCATGTGTGTGCGATGTTGTGTGATCCTAATAACTAGTATCAGAGTGAGGAGTGATTCACCACGATCTGTGAAGATGGAAAGTTCAAGAATTGAAAAGTTTGATGGATTTGATATCAGTTTCTAGAAGATGCAGATTGAAGATTATCTGTACGAGAAAGATATTCAGGAACCCCTTTTGGGGGTGAAGCCGGATACCATGACCACGGAGGAGTGAAAGCTCAAGAATTGTCATGCCGTAAGGTTAATGTGGTTGACGCTGTCCAGAAACATGACGTTCAACATCATCAAAGAGAAGACGACATCGAGCCTATTGAAGGTGTTGTCAAATATGTACGAAAATACGTCGGCTATGAACAAGATGTATTTGATGCAGAGGTTGTTCAATCTACAAATGTCGATTTGTTGCAGATCATATAAATTAGTTCAACATGATTGTAAGTCAATTGAGTTGGGTGAAAATTATGTTAAAAAATAAGATTAAAACATTGATTTTGATGTCATCTTTACTCGAGTCTTGGTATACAATTGTTGCTGCAATCAACAGTTCACGAGGATCTATAAACTGAAATTTAGTGAAATTTGAGATGTCAGCGAAAGCCCAAACGGGAAATTGGAGATTCATCAGACAATGCTCTCATTGTTGAACGAAGGGGAAGAAGTAAATCAAAGAGCCCAAACAAACATGGGCGATCAAAATTAAGAAACTAGAAAAAATCTCCAAACAAACAAAACGTAAAGTGTTGAAATTGTGAAGAAAAATAACACTTTCGGACAGATAGTACAAAATTGAAGAAAAGAAAAATCACATATTTGATGATAACGATAATTCCATATATTCAGCAGAAGATACTGAGAATCCTTTAATTCTTAGCGTGAACAGCCCAATTGAATTTTGGATTTTAGATTCAGTTGTATCATTTCATTCGTCTCCAAGTAAGAAATTGTTTCAAAATTTCAAATAAGAAAATGTTAGGAAGGTGTATTGCCAACAACAAAACGTTGGAGATTGAAGGGAAGAGAGATGTCTACATATAAACTCTAACAGGAAATAAGTGAGTGGACATTATAGGATGTTAGATATATTCCTGATCTCAAGAAGAATTTAATCTCTATTAGTCAGTTGGATAGCACAGGTTATGCAGCCGAGTTTTGAAAGAGTTTTGGGAAAATTGTGAAGGGTGTCATGCTGGTAGCATGACCTAAAATCTGGAACCCTATACACCAATGTAGAGTGTATAAACATGGTTGCTGTTACTAAGAGTGCTTCCAATTCAAGTAACAGCAACAACAACCATGTTTATACACCCTACAGTAGTGTCAATAGACTTGAACATATGAGCATCAAATAAATGAAGATGATGGGTGCAAATAGAGTTTTGGAAGGCCTAAAATCTATTTATATGGGTGTTGTTTTCCTAAGGCTAGTCATATATCTCATGACCACTCTTTTCCTCCTCACTATATCTAGACACTATAACGTTGATCCATTATGGTCTTATATAGTTAGCGTTCACTCTTTAACGTCCAAGAACATTTTATAACTACCACGAAAATCAAAACATACAATAAATTCATACAAGTTTTACAACATATCATATACTACAAAATAGGGTTAGACTGCTTACTTGGTCACGGGGAGACGTGTCATCGAGCTAAGTCATAGAGATATACAACTCTTTATTTTAAGAAAAAATCTATATAATTTAAAATCCGGCTGCTCTGATACCAATCTGTCACAACCCAAATTTCAAGGGTTCAAAACTCAAATAGAAACTAAAATTGAAATTGAAAACAAATAAAAATAAAAGTAAATTAATATAAAATAATGTTGTAAAATTAAAATGAGATTGAGAAAACAACACCACATTAAATATAAAATTAAATTAAATTATAAGACGGTGTTGTTCAAATTTATCCAAACAAAAAAAAAAAGTGTTTGGGATAGAATTACAAAAAAAAAAAGTACAAAAAAACTCAAACACAAAGACAAACTAACACTGCATAACAACCCCATCTGTGAGTGCACAATCTTTCAAGGCTCCCACATACGAACCCATCCAAAATAATCACACTTGTGACCGCATCTCCTGACTTTAAAGTGCTAGTCTAAACATGGTTTCGTCACCAAAACTTTAGAGTTTAATCTATCTTTACAAAAATATTTTTCTCTTAATTTATAATTACTCATAAAAAGAAATAATTAGATACAAATTTGGTATAGAATTCAAAACTTACAAATCTTACTGTTTCTTAACCCGATTTAAATCAAGATTCTTGAACTCCTGGTACCTTAAATGAAGTTGGTCTCCTCTAATAAAATAGGAATTTCTCTTAAGATCATTAATACAATTATGCTTTATCGTAAACACGTCAAGCATGAAACTAAAGTGCGTTTAATTTAACTCCATTTTATTGTCATCTTGAATGATGTTTAGGGTATATTCTTTATTTTCTTTAAAGTTCTTGTGACATGACAGTTCATATTAGTTAAACTTTCTGCAAAATCACAAGTTAAAAAACAACAACGATGAACCTAGGTCTATTAGTCATTTCAAAGACAATTTCTTTCTTCATCTTATCGATAATAATAGTTCAACTGAATCCATATTATGCAAAGAAACAAGTATACGACTCATGAAAACAACTACGTAAATTATGTCCTAAAAATTTGAAAACATAAGTTGTAGTTGATAATTACACAAAAAATTCCCTAAATTCATGAATTTGTGTCCAATTAGTTAATCCTAAAGATTGTAACTAGCATATAGTAATTGAAGCTCCACATGAAGTAATTTAAAGTTCCCCAAAGTTTATCTCATCTTTAATGAAGCATGAATTGCACGGAAGTTCATGAAATGCTTATAGACTCCAACTCTGAGTCCAATTAGTTAATCCTAAAGATTGTAACTAGCATATAGTAATTGAAGCTCCACGTGAAGTAATTTAAAGTTCCCCAAAGTTTATCTCATCTTTAATGAAGCATAAATTGCACGGAAGTTCATGAAATGCTTATAGACTCCAACTCTGAGTACTATTAATGCATTTATGTTTCATATGAGTTTGTCATAAATGAAACTAAGGTGCATTCAATACAACTTCATTTTCTTGTCATATGAGACAAAATAGAAAAATTAAATCAAACAAACTGATTAACTAAACCGAATCAATCCAACCCAAATTGATTAGTTTGTTTCTTTTGTTGGGTTGTTTGATAAACCTTTTATATTATAACAATTAAACTTTTCATGAGAGAAAAATATATTTAAGTAGAAGTTAAAAATATTGGGTGTTCAAGAAAAGGCATTTAGTTTAGTGGTATGATTCTCACGTTTATTCTTGAAATGCCCCTAATTCTTTTCTTATCGAAGGACTTCATATTCGACATTTTATACTTACCATCATGCTCTTAATACTCATAACCTTTCTTAACATCCCATCCCAAGGCGTTATTCTCCAAGACACATTTTACCTCTTGAGGACTTCATGTGTTTATACAAACTTAATACCTAGGCCTAAGGCTTCATACATACGTTTCAAGTGGTATAACAAGGGCATTTGGTCTAGTGGTATGATTCTCGCTCGCTCTGGGTGTGAGAGATCTCGAGTTTGATTCTCAAAATGCCCCTTCAAGAGATTGTAGTACGAATTGTGGGAAATGTAGCTCAGATAGTAGAGCGCTCACTTCTAATGTGGAAAGTTCCGAGGTTGATACCTTGCATCTCCAAAATGAATCGATCACTAAATAATGAGCAAGGATAGTTTTTCATGTCACTATTATTGAAAATTACTTCTTCTCAATTTTTTCTTATTCATGACATGTTGAGTAATGATATTTCTTCATTTTCACTATTATTGATGATGGAAAATTTAGGGTTTTGTGATGCAAGAATTGTGGGGATGTAGCTTCGCTTAGCATACGAGAGGTATAGGGATCGATACCTCGCATCTCCAAAAGAAACTATTTATTATTAATATTTTATTTCTATTCAATATTTCCTTATTTATGACATAATATGCATATATACTTTTTCATTTTCACAATTATTGATGAAGGGACGTTTAGGGTTTTTTGATGTAAGAATTGTAGGGATGTAGTTCAAATGGTAGAGCGTTCATTTTCCATGTGGAAAGTATGGGGATCAATACCTTGCATCTTTAATTGAATCGATTATTAAATATATTATTTCTTTTCAATTGTTTCTTATTTAGGACATAATGAGCTGGGATTGTTTTTCATTTCCACTATTACTGATGACGAGATGCTTAGGACTTTGTGACGTAAGAATTGTGGGGATATAACTTAGATGGTAGAGCACTTGCTTTGCATGCGAGAGGTATGGGGATTGATACCCTGCATCTTTAGATTTATTATTAACGGGATATCTTGCATCTCCAAAAGAAACTATTTGTTATTAATATTTTATTTCTATTCGCTCATTTAGCATGTGAGAGGTAAGGGGATATCCCGTATCTCCAAAAAAACTATTTGTTATTAATATTTTATTTCTATTCAATTTTTTCTTATTTATGACATAATGAGTAGCGATATTTTTTCATTTTCACTATTATTCATGACGAGACATTTAGGGTTTTGTGATGTACAAATTGTGGAGATGTAGCTTAGATGGTAGAGCGCTCGCTTTGCATGCAAGTTGTACGGGGATTGATAACCTGCATCTCCAAAAGAAATTATTTAATTTGTTGTTATATTTTTCTTTTTCACAATTATCGATGCCCCACATCACCAAAACAAACTATTTGTTATTAATATTTTGATATTTTTTTATTTTCACTATTATTGATGATGGGACATTTAGGGTTTTATGATGTAAGAATCATGGGGATGTAGCTTAGATGGTAGAGCGCCTGCTTTGCATGTGAGAGGTACGAGGATTGATACCCCGCATCTCTAAAAATAAGACTATCTATTATTAAATATATTGTTTCTTTTCAATTTTTCCTTATTCATGACTTGTTGTTCATTTTCACTATTATTGATGACAAAAAATTTAAGGTTTTGTGATGCAAAAATTATGGGGATGTAGCTCAGATGGTAGAGCGCTCGCTTAGCATGCGAGAGGTACGGGGATCGATACTCCGCATCTCCAAAAGAAAGAAATGATTTTTTTAAGTATGAGTTAATTTAACATGTTATGTATAAGGTGGGTACGAGAGAAAAAGAAAAGATACTTATATAAGGATTAATTTAACATGTTATGTATAAGGTGGATACCAGAGAAAAAGAAAAGATTCGTTCACCACGTGCTTGTAAATTAAATTATATCTATCACCTTCCAACAGCTTGCACTTCTTCATCGTTGACACACTTAATTGGAACTAGATTTTCAACAAACTTACTTTGCTCATCAATACTTTGGAGTTCAATATTTATAGTTGTGGAGAACGCTATTCAAATTCATATGGTCAAATCTTAAAACAAAGTCTAATTAAGCCTCCCTCTATTAGGAGATAGCTTCGAATCAAATTCTTTAGTTTGGACAATGGTTGCATTGTTTTAGTCAAACAATTGTATACAGATAATAACTAAATTTATGAGTAAAAGTTTGGATGGAGTTTTATTAAATAGGTAATCTTAAATTATATCTAAAAATATATAAGATTTTTTTTTTATATACATTTACGAGAACAAATCAAAGAATACAACTATTATCTCGAACTGTAAAGAATTTAATTCCAACCTATTCTAATGGACAAACGCTTTATTAGACTCTATTGTAAGATTTCATTTCCTCTATTTAAGTAGCGTTCAACTACAACTATAAATATCAAATTCTTAAGTATTCATGAACAAAATCGGCCTAACAATGTCTCTTGGAATAATTTACCAAAGGTATTAGAATAAGCAGTGTGGAAGGGTTGCCTTTAGATGCTTTAGTACCAATTAAAGATGTCAATGTCCTAGTACTGCAAAATGTAGAAAGGTTCGTAATTGAAAAGAATAACGAGAATAGTGGACATCGTGTCATCTACAAGCGTGTGGTGAACGGTCTAGTTAGTATGACTAGAGAACATCGTCCTCGCAGAATTTATATTATTGTGATAGAAGTTATAAATAACGATGATATTCCTTGGTCTTTTATTACAAAGGTGCAGAATTTTCTTTTTCTGCATGTGATATATCCATCGCCACCTACTTATAAGCTCTCATCTTTTAAAGAAGTTCTTGAGTTCCTTCCCCAAGTAGCAATACAACTACTAGAATGCTATCCCTACTTATAATAAGCCCTCTCTCTCTCTCGAAATATATGTGTGTGTGTTTGTGGGTGTATTACTCTCTTTTATTAATGAAATATGGCATAGTCATAATGATATTATGAGTATCTTTTCTATCCCTCCCTTCCTTATAGCTATATAAAGAAAATGAAGATTATTAGTAAAAGTGTACAAGTAATTTGTTACTTTTTGAACTTAAAATGCTTATAATTTAATTTATCTCTGTTATCAACAATAATTATCAAACCGTATATAATTTTGTCCAAGTAAGGTCGCTTCTCATTCCCTATATGATATCATAACACAAAATCGAGCGGAAGGGTTAACGATAAAATTATAACAAAAACCCATTCGTCGAACTAACTATAAAGGAAGGGTTGGTTGGAAACCATGTCTATACTTCTTTGCTTTAATCACATGTAACTAAAGATATATAAGAACAACAGAATATGGCATGCCAGTCAAAACATAAAAAATTTCTTGCCATGTTATAGTTAATTAATATGGTATGCACAAAGATCTGACGTCACACTTCATGATTGGAGACCAATACAGTGAGCTAAGGTCGTCCATACCGTCCTTTGGTCGAATTATGTCAAGCAAATGTTGCAGCAAGCAAAGAGTTTTTAATAAGTTCGCTATTGCAAAGAGCTTGGTTTAAGGCACAAATGTCTCTGATGTGAAAGGCGCACCAATTCAATGAGATTTAAGTAACCATGAATAAGACACATGATACAGCTTGTAAACGAAAAAATGTCCATGACTCTTGTTATTTTCTTCCACTACAAACCTTCTAGCCTCGTGCACTTTTTTGTCATTGACATCCTTAATTGAAATTCGAATTGAAGGAAACATTTCTCCACAACTTATTATGGAACACCTTTGATAGACAGTTTCAACAGATTTACTTTGTCGAGGAATACTTTAAAATTCGATATTTATAGTTGAACGCTACTTAAATTGATGAAGTGAAATCTTACAATAGAGGTTAATAAATCATTTGTCTATTAGAAGGGAGCTTGGAATTAAATTCTTTATAGTTGGGATAAGGGATGTTTTAGTCCAACCAAATATACTTTTTAATTTTAAAATAAATTAATTTTTTTAGTTTAAAATAAAATTATTTTTTAGTTTTAATTTTATTCCAAATAAATTAATTTTGATGTGGTGTTATGTATTTTAATAGAATTAACATTAATTTAATCAACAAAAATTTGTATTTTTTTTTAAATTATAAGCTAAATTAATAAAAATACCATTGAACTTTGCACTCTATCTAAAAAAAATTACTCAAATTTTTTTTTTTTTTTAAAATATGAGTAATTTTCAAAAAAAAAAAAAAAAAACTTCAAAACTACTCTTTAACTTTCAAAAGTGTTTAAAAAAAAGATAGATGAGGAGAAAATTGTTTTCATGGGGAGAAAATTAAAGGTTATTTTAGGGGAAGGTTTTCAAGATCAGTATAAGATCCTTAAAACATAACAAGAAGTAATATCCTAGCTTAAGATCGCCATTAAGAACCTACTAGTACGCTACTTACTAAGTTTTACTCACTCCATGTTTATGTTTTTTTTTTCAAGTAACTGAGAGTTGGTCGTGGATGAGAGCGGACTTTAGAGTGTGGGCCATAGACTAACCTCTATTTTTAATCTAGTATTTTTTGTTCTTCTTTTGAGTCTACTTCTTATTTTGTGTTTGTAATGAGTATGTATATGTAACACACCGAAAATGAAGGAAATTAGCTCCCATAAGAATTAGCCACTCATGGAGCAAGATTAAGAGACTTAGTCAAGTCACTCTGTGCCTAACAAGTGATTTCAAGGAGTTAAAGGTCTTTTGAAAAGGATTGGAAAGGAAAAAGTAAATGAAGAGGGCAAAAAAAAAAGTCATTTTATCAATTATCAAAAATCTTTACGGATTTGTAATTCCTTATCTAGAAAAAATCTCAAGATTCAAAATGAGGGAAAAATGATAAAAAAGCGATTAGGAATTTGTAGAAAAATTATGGATTGTTCGAGAAAATAATAATAAAATATTCAAAAAGTGAAATATTACCAAAATACCCCTGGAAGAATGGATAGTTACAGAAATGGTACTCTAATTAGAATCAGAGCATCTACCGTGACCATCCGGCAAAATCCTTCAAACTCAAATCTCAACCGTCGGATCTCCTCCAAAATTTTTATATGATCTAGAAGGAACACGCATGGATCATCACATCCAACGACTAGTATTCCAAGCCAAGGTCGGTAAGGCTATGATCGAAGTTGATATCTCCGAAAAATTATCCAAAAAGTTTGATCTCTAAATAATGAAGATTCTGGAGCTCTCAATGTCGGTTTAAGCATCTCCTATAAAGTCTGAAATAGGAGCAACAATACGGAATAAGAATCGAGAAAGGTCTATCCCCCAATCGAAGGCAATGAGTGTTTAGATTATGGGTCTCATACTCTTAGATTTCTTCCAAATTCGAGCAATTCTCCACCATTTCTTTTCAATCTTATTCCTATAGTTTCTCAACAAGATTACCCACAAGTTCTATGAAGGAATAGAATGCTGAAAGTGCCTAGAAACCATTCCCCCAATTCAATCCGCTATTGAAGAACTTCAAGAAACACTTGAAAATCCAATCCGAGGATACATGATGACTCGTCGAGCAAAAGTGATTCCAATCAGTTTCTGCACCTCCAAGGAATGCTTCCATAGAAGAATACGAAGAAAAATAACCTCGAGAGCGTGCCGAATTGAAGGAAATAGGTTTCAAAATTAAATTGGGGATAAGAGTCGATTTCCTATCTACGATCTCTTTTCCTTCAAATTAAGGATTCATCTAGTTTCAGAGAAAGAAGTTTAGTAAACTTGATGAAGGAATCGAGAGCTGAAACGTCGTAGAACAATTTACCCACGAGATCGAAATCTGGCGTTTCGAGTGAGTAGCATACCGAGAACGATTTCTAGAAGTTGAGGTCCTACACTCAAAGACGTTCCTACAAAACCAATTCCTTTTGCTTGAAGATAAGATATGGAAGAGGTTGAATGAAAAAATAGGGCCTTGAAACCCCTAGAATCGGCTACCCAATAAGAAATCCTTTGTTTTATCTCCAACGATAAATCAGATTTTGGATGAACTTTTGAAGCGAATATCTTAGGCTACAATCCACGAGAAGGTATCAAATAAATCCCTAGGCCTTTCTTGTAACATCCATATTTAAGTTTCACGAAGAAATCAAGGAGAGAAACGCTGTAAATGTGGTTGTACAAGCCGAGTTTCAGATGGCGGCGATGCAAAAAATGCGCATCTTCTTCTTGTTTAGAGGAAGAAAACGATGATACGGCCAGTTCAACTGAGCTGTCCAAGTCAACTCAAAATTTGACATTTTCTCGAATTTTCTCAATTTTAATGCCATTCCAGACCGATTCTCGTAAAAAACATTATGGTTTCATAAACTAGACACAATAAGGAGTATGTGGAAGGAAATTTGAAGTAATTCAAATACTGGAAGCTCAAGAATGGAGGTCCCAAACGTCGACGACGAGACAAGTAGCCCCCTTGGACTTTTTATTATGAAATACTTGTAGAAATCGCTTGGATTTTCATATGAACCCTAAACCAAGTATGAATTAAGGATATATGAAAGAAAAATCCAAAGAACTGTGAGTTAAGACCCTGAACCAATCAAATAGCTCGAGATTTAAGTAATGTTAAAATAACCCACTATCTGAGCTCTGCTGTCTATCAAATTTTAATACTAAGCATTTATAGCATGTTGAGGTTAGATATGAAATTTGGTGATCATTGGACAAGGATAAGTAGGTAAACCAAGAAACGGTGTAAAATGACCTTAATGCCCCTTTATTATTTCAATATTCACTAGAGAAATAATGGGTAAAAACTATATTATTTCAAACCCTCCATGGTTGCTTCTACTTTGCATGAAAATGCTTCCACTAAATCATGTTACTAACCAGTTGGTTTAGTTCGGTTCAATTCTTGGGTCCACTAGATTGAATCGACCTAGCTCAATTAAACTCTTGATAATATAAAAATCATAAATTTCTTAAATTACGTTAACTTAAAAGTTCAACCCCTAATTTTTTTTTAGAATGTTTAGCTTTGTGTCTAGTTGATCTCTAAATGCTTAAAAGTATCTAATAAAACTTCTATTTAAGGAACTTTTCTGTAGAAGTGATGTAAGACTTCAGGTTTATTATTAAGGAATTTCAAAGGAGTGATTTGATATATCATAGAGGACAAAATATTTATTTGTTTCAAATATCTTATGTTGACCATTCTTATTTGTCAAGTATTTTGAATATTATCATTGTGAATTACTAATGTCGATTGAATCTCATTAATAACAATATCCCAAAACTCGAGTAAAGATGACATCAAAATTAATACTTTAATTTCATCTTCAAAATTTATTTCTACTTAACTCAGTTGACTTATAATCATAATAGTCACCCATACACAAATATTTACAACAAAGTAAAATCATAAGGAGTACAAGAGAAATGTGCTTAAAATAGTTTCAAAATATAGAAAAAAAAGATAATAGGGATTGGTCAAAGTCAACATTTGTTTTTAGTTAGCATGGTACCATCAAAACTTATTTTGTTTTTAACATATCTATCCTAAAGGAATGCATGGACTCTAGTGGCAATGCTGCTTCAACTGTGTGATAGATCATGTGAAGTTAACATGACAATAATAATAGGTTCTAAAGCACAAAAATATGTGGATAAATTTCATATATTGAGGTGCGAAAAACATATACACACGGGCAACTAAAAATGATAGATCCAGTATAAGGGCATTTGGTTTAGTGGTATGATTTTTTCTTTTTTTACAAATTAGGTGGAATGAACAAACAAAAATAATGAGTTTAAAATTACTCAACAAAATATCAATTTTCAAATGGAATTGTCTATTCCAAAAAAGAAAACGATAAAAGAAAAATATTAAATACATTTTCAACTAATGCATTTGATTGAGAGATATTAGGGTCATTATAAGAAAAGTATAGCATTAACTAATTTTCATGGACACATGGATCCTTACCGTACTAAAATGACTGGTTTATTGTTATCAAACCAATAACAGTTCATACGAGCTAAATCTTCCAATTGATAATTAGGCCAGAGAAAGAACTTGAATTTATTTTTATATCTACCAACATGTTTGCTACTTGAATTTATCTAAAACTTGATCACAAGTTTTTCTTATTTGCATTGTAAAATTATGTATTTCTATGGATATCATTTCTATTTCAAGAATGGAAACAAATTAGAATTCTGAACTCTCACGACTTCTAGGTGATAGGAAATTTTTACGAACCAAATCATAATGATTTTTGGTTCTCTTTTCATTCATTTTTTGATTTACTGCAATGGATTTACTACAACTATTTTTGTAAGGATAGTCTTTTTCTTGATATCTTTGATTAATTTAGTACTTATTTTTATGAACTAATAAAATACCTATGGTTTGATATATAATAAATTGTCCATCATTTTGTACAACAGATCAACATGTTCAATAATGAATCTTTATTTTTTAATAATTCCTTATTAACTTGAAACTCCTTGGAAACTATCAGAATCTCCAAATTCATTCTCATCTTTAAATACAAGATACACTAATTTTGATGAGATTTATCAGTTTAAGCTAGAGACAATATTGATATTATTCATGTAAAAAAAAATTATTGTGAGATAATTAAAATTTCCTTATAAATTTTGAACTTTTCAATGAGTTCAAAATTATTACCCTAGGTTTAGTATTTTGATTAGAGATTCCTCTTTCTTATTCTTAATCAAATTTTTGAGTGGGCTTGACTTAGTTGATACATGATTTATGTTGTCTTTCATTTTCTTTTTGTTTGTTTGAAAAATTATATCGATCAATTTCGATTCTTTCTTTTTCTATTTATTATTTGCTCATTGAGATGTTAATATTTCTTAACAATATTAATTGAAATACATCCAAATGATTTGAGAACAAATTCTAAAAACACAATGATAAATTTCAAACCTTGAGGTGCATAAAGCACATGGACTAGCAACGAAAAATGATAGATTAGCAAGAAAGACATTTGGTCAAGTAGTATGATTCTCATTCCTGTGTAAGAGGTCCCGAATTCCATAAGTAGAATTTTCATGGTTGTCATTTGTATGAAGTGACAGGTCTGCTACTCGAGACACAATACAAAATAGAAAAAGTAGTATAATATATTAAAAAGATAATGCTTCTAAATATTTGAGTTCATAATTATACAAATATTGATAAGATAAGAAATCATATAAGGGGAGTAAGATTCGGATTACCTTGTTGATCGAATATCTCAACGCAAAAACACTTGTTTGAGATTCAAATCACTCAACAAGCAAGATCGATCATGTCTAGCTTGAATGATTCTTGTTGATCAAATATCTCAACGCAAAAACACTCGTTTGATATTCGAATCCCTCCACAAGCAAGATTGATCATGTCGAGCTTGAATGATTCTACATGCAACCTAAACTACATAGAATTGCAAAGACACTTAGCCATTGGCTAAAGAAAAGCACAAATGCTTCTTTTACTATATTTTCCAAGTCTCCCTACAAATACAACACACATGGCTTTATATAGTCTCAAAATCAAACTATTAAAGGCATTTATTAAACCTAAACTACATAGAGTTGTAACATTCATACTTAATGGCTATAATTAACCATTATGTAATTGTAACCTAAAGTAAATAAAAAGTCTTAAAATACATTAATGAAATACAATAACTATTAATTACTCTAAAATGTAATCCACCCAAAGTTTATAACATGAAACTTCATTCTTCTTCAATGTGCCATGAATTGAAATATCTATTGATAATTTCAACAATATTTTCTTCATATCTTCATTGAAGCATATTGTATGATTGATGTCTCTTGGTTCATATCAAATATTATCATAATAAGAATAATGAGAGGAATACACCAATTGTTGGGCAACAAAGTCAACACAAAGAAATTAGAAAAGAAATATGAAAACTTGAGTCGTGAAAGGTGTAAATTGGAAAGAATCTTAGTGCCCGAGGACAATGTAGTGTTATGAAACTAGCTATATTGAATCTTCAAAGATTAATGTAAATTTTATGAAAATTGATTGGAATCTTTTTAGTATGTTTGCAATAGCTTAGCCATGCAGCAACAACGTGATGCTTCAAATACTCTTCCTTATGAATACATACTAATGGTTCGTGAGGTCAGAAGTCTTTCTTTAATGTTAAGGATATTTAGTCCTAAATTATAACTTACCATATATATCATATTTTATATTTTATTATAGGATATTTGTCTTCTATCAAAGATCACCATAGGTATCATGTTTGCCTTTTCTTACCGGCTCTTTTCATTTATTGTTATTCCCCTATCCTTTATTATTTATTTGATTATTTGAGAACTTCATTTAGGTCTGGTGGTTTCAGCAAATACACGAGATTATAATGATGGTGTTAATATAACACATGCGGAAACAATATGGATCTTAGGCACTTTTAGAACATCAATTATAGTAAATAACTAGCATGTTCATGAGTATTAAAACTTAATGAGTTTGAATACTAACCTTTTGTAGTTCAAATTCCTTTTTCTTCATGAACCGGTTTTGAACCACCACTAGTGTCTTCTCCACTATCCTCCGGCCTTAGAACGGGATTGTGAAATCCGGTGAGTGACTAAACTTGAGAGGTATTTTGTATATATGAAGAGTGTTTGTGAGAGGTTTTTCTCAAGGTTTTTCACCAAGAAGAAGACCTTTCATGTATTTTGATCACTCTATTTATAGAGTCATGTTTGCATGTTCATGAAAATTTGAGATCACCAAATTTTGACACTAAAAATTCCACTCAAATGTTTGGGATTATGTGGCAAGCATGCATGCTTGAGTTAACCAAATTTTGACACTCAAAATTCCACTCAAATGTTTGGGATTATGTGGCAAGCATGCATGCTTGAGTTAACCAAATTTTGACACTCAAAATTCCACTCAAATTTGTGGGGTTTATTTGGCAAGCATTTTTACACCTCAAAATTCTACTAACATGGATTTTTCCATTAAATGAAGTAACATTTTGACTTTCTTCATTTTGATTCAACAATCAATTCGAATTATTAATTTCAAATAAAAGTAATATTAAATGATTAATTAAACTATTTAATTAATATTTAATATTAATTCAAATGCCAGTCCCAATTAATTCCGACACATATTTGATTAAGATATTAAATCTTATTTTAATATCTCAGATTCTCTCTTTTTGTTTAATTCGTAAATAAAACAAAAATGCTGTTAAATATATGGTATATACGTAGCGCATTCTCCTTAATTTGAATTCGAACACTTCGAACTAACTCGTCACACTGTTCTATGGTTTAGTCCGATATTAGCTAGCAGAGGAACTTAATGGACCTATAGATCATGGGCTTCAACGATCCAAGATTAACCGGTTAAACTCATTAACCTTGTTAACCAACATTCGTTAACTACTAAGACATTTCACTATAGCCTAGTAGTTGCACTCCCGTCACTATAGATATACTTCTGTCCATTTGATATAACCATGATTAGTAAGTCGATCCTTCACATGTTTTTCGTAACTAGAGCTGGGTAAATTTACCGTTTTACCTCTGAAGTTACTTCTTTTTTCTTATGTCTCACTGATCCTCTAATGAACAATTGGTTTGTGGTCCAACTAGTAAACCGGATCCCTCTCAGGCCAATGAGATGGTGGGGCCCCTTGTTCAAGACCTGGAGTCAATACTTAAGGAAACTACCTCTCTTCTATCCCTAAAAGTGGGTAAGAGTGAATTCCATCTTGCACCCCACGTCCCCAGCCATTTACCCAGTCTTACCCCTAAAATGGGATACCTATTGAGTCGGCGAACTTGAGTCACTCTCACCCATGCAAATCTAAGGATAATTCCGAATAAACAAGAGTTCATGGTTAGCTCAGGATTAAGATCGAGTTACATAGGTCATCGAATGAAAAGAAAATAAGTCTCAATAGTAAACGACATTATAAAGTGAGAGTGATTTTCTTCATGGTCCGATCTTGTGCAATACTCATTGCATAGGACGCCCCCACTCACATGTCTCCACATGTAAAATTTAGTGATCAAATTGTTTATATCATATACAAAAGTGGGTCGCATTCATAGTGTCCCCAGAATAAGGTACTCAACCTTATCCTTATACTATAGATCATATTGACTATATACTTGAACTTGATCAACTCATATGTCTCTACATATAGTTCAAATAATCATACTATTTCCAGAGTGTTCTTAGTTTATTGGATTTAGATTAATGATCGTAAAGTACACTTTATTCAATAACAATCTTTACTGAATAAACAACAATAATAACTTTATTGAAAATAGAATATGTTTTTGTTTACAAACTATGAGTTTTAGGACATAAAACCCAACAATTATAACTTACCATGTATATCATATTTGATCTTTTATTATAAGATATTTGTCTTCTAATACAACTCACCATAGGTATCATGTTTGGCTTTTATTACAGGCTCTTTTCATTTATTGTTATTCCCCTATCCTTTATAATTTATTTGATTATTTGAGAACTTCATTTAGGTGTGGTAGTTTCAGCAAATACATGAGATTATAAAACGTAGGGTAATGTGCTTATCAACAATGTGAAGTTAACATGACAATAATAATAGGTTCTAAAGCACAAAAACATGTGGATAAATTTCAAATATTGAGGCGCATAAAAGATATGAACCAACAACTAATATTGATAGATCCACTACAAGACATTTGGTCTAGTGTATGATTCTCGCTTCGGGTGCGAGAGGTCTCGAGTTTGATTCTCAAAATGCCCCCAACAATTATATCAAATTGAAGCATGCAATATAATAAGATTTGAAATAGGTTTTTTAAACCTTGAACCAAGAAGTAATTGAAATGAATATTTGGGAAGAAAAAAAAAAGCTATATTTAATTATAATTTACAAGTGTCTTTATAACATGTTAATTGAAGAGAGCAAACAACAAGAATAAACAAACAAAGAAAATTTGTGTATGTATGATTCTCTTCAAATCTTGGAAACTATGAGGATTCCTCTCCTTTCTTGACATCAAGACTTACTTTTTCGGGACTTGGACCATTAAAAGTCATCTACTCTTACTCCTAATCCCTTCTTTAAGAATCAACATAGCATAATCATTCAATGAAGGCCGAGGTAGACTTATAAAAGAAGATGAGGATACCACTTTCTATTGCAGAATTTCTATGTGAATAGAGAATGAACCATATTCTTAGGAGATAAGATAGAGCCTCGAGCCTAACTTCAAAGGCATTACACAAATTGTTCTATGATATTTTTTCTAGGAACTCTTTGTTATGTTGTACGCTGAAGGTTTCAGGAAAGGGACACAGATTCTCTATTGCACTGATCTCCCAATAGAAGTTTTACCTAGATCATCTGTCGTCACAATCCTTTTAAAGAAGATGCGCCAAAATAACCGGTGAACAATAACATTTAAAGAAGTTTCAGAGAGCAAGAAGAGGATTGTGATAGAAGTTGCTCTAGGTAAAACTTCTTTAAATGTCTTAGCCAATCATGACCTCATAATGAGGAGTCTCTTGGACAACAATAGCATATGGACAACAAATGTCTTAGCCAATTGTGACGGTCATGATTGCTTAAGGCGTGTCGCCCAAATAACCGGTAAACAATAACATTGCCCAAATAACAACCTTGGACAACAAATCGTTTACAAGAATGGTTGAGACATGCAACATGCAACCGCAGGAAACACGCCTTGGCCAATCATGACTACGACATCTGCCCCCACACAATTTATTGGATGAGGCTGACTTTAGATCTCTCGATGCGCTTCCAGCTGATCTCATATTGAGGAGTCTCTTCGAACCTACTGGTGATGTTGAAAATCACTTCTCGGTTTGTTGAGTCTTCATGTCTTCTCTATTCGTGTCTTTCCTACTTTCTTTGCTTGGAACTTTTTCTTATTTGTATGACGTCATACCACCTGCTTCTGCTTGATGTCTTCTTGGCCAAAATAATAACGTTTCAAGTTACTAACGTGGACAACAAGGTTAGTCCGCATCCATAAGAGCAACTAGATTCTATATGATGTCTTCATAATCTTATGGATAACTTTAACTAGTCCATAGTATTTTCACACCAGCCTTTGGTCTTGTTGCTTTGAACTCGAAGTTGATCTGATTTTAACTTATATGAACTCTTTATTTTTCTTGAAATTATTGTGCTTGACGCTTCCAACTGACCCTTCTCTTCATCCGCATAGATGATATTTCTATGTGAACATGTGTTGCTTCAGTGGTTTGTTTTTGTCTCCCTTCTTTAGTATCATACCTTGTTTTTTGTTTCTCCTTGTGGGGATAAATCCATTATCTGATCATTTTTTTCGTCGTGGTGTTTATGTAGTGGCAACAAGGTTTCTATTGAAGTTGGCTCACTCAAGCTCCCCTTTTCAATTACAACAATAGCAGCAAGCGTAGATTTATCATAGCTATGATTCTTTCTCAATTGTAGTATCGACATCATTTTCAACCCTTTTGGTTGATGGATGTTTTTCTGAATGATCATCGGGTTAGACTCCGTTACTACTAGTCATTTTGCTAGGGACATGTAAATTACTTTGTGTTTCAGTAGGACGTTCATTCCTGACACGACGTCAAAGTCATCCATTTCAACTATCACTAAACAATTTGCCAAGTCCAAGGCTTCAGCTTTATTAGAGTTCTCATTGTGACTCTTAAGACAGGCAAAGCTTCCAATTTGACGGCGTTCATCTTTCCAGTATCTTGATGCCAAAGGATGTTAAAATATTTTGCATCGGTCTCCATCATGAGTTGTGGGTGGCTCTAGAGTTTACAATGGTGTTTCTTACTACTTTGTGCTTTATCCAGACCTCAACATACATAATATATATATATTCATTTAACTATAAGACATAGGGTCCATGGAAGAATTGTAACTCTTATACTCATTAATATTATAATGGCTATTACCTAAATTGTAACCTAAAGTTGATAATTGATGTTCAATTAGCCAACCTTAAATTTGTAATCATTGTGGAGTGATTGAAATTACAATGGAAGTAGCTTAAACTCCTAGTACGTCAAATGAAATTGGTCTCTTCTAATAAAACACGAATTTCTGTTTAATATCATTAATACAATTATGCTTCATATTGAACCTACCAAACATGAAACTAAAATTGCATTCAATTTAACTCCATTTTATTGTCATCTTGAATGACGTGTAGGATATATTCTTGATTTAACTCCATATTTCATATTAGTTAAGTTTTTTGTGCAAAATCACAATTAGACAACAACAAAAATGAACTTCGTATGTTTATTATTTTAAAGAAAATTTCTTTATCCATCTTATTCCCAACAACTCTTCAACTAAATTCATATTATGCTAAGAAACAAATTTTTTACTCACAAGAAGTAAAATATGCAACTTTAACTAAAATTTCATCTAAACAAATTTTATTGCCATACAACATAGATGACAATTATAGCCTTCAAACAAAAACTAGAGTAGTTGTGGTGAAGGGGATAGAAACTCTAGTGTTCATCCATAATATACAACAACTACCTAAATTATGACCCATAAATTTGAAAACATAAGTTGTAGTTGAAAAATACATAAAACAATCCCCTAAATCCAAGAACTATGTGTCCAATTAGTCAATCCTAAAGATAGTAACTAACATAGAGTAGTTGAAGCTCCACATGAAGTAATTTAAAGTTCCAGTTACTTAACTAAAGTTTATCTCATCTTTAATGAAACACGAGTTGCACTTAAGTTCATGAAATATTTACCGACTCCAACTCTGAGTACTATTAATGCAATTATATTTCATATGAGTTTGCCATAAATCAAACTATGGTACATTCAATACAACTTTATTTTCTTGTCATAGGAAGCAAAATAGAAGAATTAAATCAAACAAACTGATGAACTGAGCCGAATAAATCCAACCCAACCCAAACTGATTAGTTTGATTCATTTGTTGGGTTGTAGTTTATTTGAACACTTGCATATTAGAACAATT
Organism: Cucurbita maxima; assembly: GCF_002738345.1. NCBI lineage: Eukaryota > Viridiplantae > Streptophyta > Magnoliopsida > Cucurbitales > Cucurbitaceae > Cucurbita > Cucurbita maxima. Next base: position 86,389 of record NW_019272151.1, on the reverse strand, counting down.
CAATATTACATGTCTTACTTACAAGTAAAATACTAGACCATCAACTTTTTGTTTTATAGTCCAACAACTGCTCAAGAAAATAGATTTCAAACTTGAGAGAAAAAAATATATTAAGGAGTTAAAAATGTTGCATTTTTTTAGAAATGGCATTTGGTCTAGTGGTATGATTCTTGAGATTATAAAACATGAGATTAGGTGTGGTAGTTTCAGCAAATACATGAGATTATAAAACGTAGGGTAATGTGCTTATCAACAATGTGAAGTTAACATGACAATAATAATAGGTTCTAAAGCACAAAAACATGTGGATAAATTTCAAATATTGAGGCGCATAAAAGATATGAACCAACAACTAATATTGATAGATCCACTACAAGACATTTGGTCTAGTGTATGATTCTCGCTTCGGGTGCGAGAGGTCCCGAGTTCAATTCTCAGAAGATTATGAGCCTTAGAGAAGTCCTGAGTTCAATTCTCAGAAGATTATGAGCCTTAGAGAACTATCGGGTCGAGTGAATTCAATAATAGACGCCTGTTGGCATTCCAGCCTTCCTTCTCCTTTCAGGGCCTACCCGAAAGAGAATCCAGTGTTTGTTGGTCGTGAATATCTGAATCTAAATTAGAATTATGTGTTTTCTTCTCTCTACAGTCTAAATCTAAAAGATATAATAATGATGATACATTCCATACAAAAACTTAATATATAGCCCATAATAAGGGCATTTGGTCTAGTTGTATGATTCTTGCTTTGGGTGCAAGAGGTCTTGAGTTCGATTCTCGAAATGTCACTCCAAAAGAAAAAAAGCACTAAATTCTAAATTAATTTTCAATGGGGCCTAACCCAAAGGAATTCGTGGCAATGCATAACTTATATAAATTTCGTTCGATTCTCGAAATGCCACTCCAAAAGAAAAAAAGCACTAAATTCTAAATTAATTTTCAATGGGGCCTAACCCAAAGGAATTCGTGGCAATGCATAACTTATATAAATTTTGTTCGATTCTCGAAATGCCACTCCAAAAGAAAAAAAACACTAAATTCTAAATTAATTTTCAATGGGGCCTAACCCAAAGGAATTCGTGGCAATGCATAACTTATATAAATTTCATGTATTGAGGCACATAGACTAGCAACTAAGAATTATAGATCTTCTACAAAGGGCATTCGGTATGATTATCGTTTTGAGTGTGAAAGGTCTCAATTTTGATTCTCAAAATTCCCCAATATTATTTTAAATGTGGCCACATAGTTTATCTAATGAAAAAGTTTCAGAGAGCCATACGTTCAAACCGAACCGTGCACACTGAAAAAAAAAATCATTTTCTATCACACCTAGAATTGTCATTCTTTTGTCTTTTAAAACCCCTTACCTTAACAGTCATCAGTTTTTTGTATCATATATTGAGATAATTATTATGAATACGCAATCTCGAAGCCCAATTAGCTCACGGACTGTCTCCTCAACCCTGGCGAGTATGAGTGCTTGGTAAGAGAGAATGTCGAATGAGAAAGACATTCGATTACGACAACATTCGCAACTACCAAAGTGCACTAAACCAAGTAGAGATCTTCGTCCTAACGATAATGGTACTTCAAGCCCATTTAATTAATCCGCTTTGTACCTTATTGTTGACCGAATAGAATGCACGTCAGGCCTAAATTCTCTCTCAGTCACCCGGAGACGAAAGGAAGATCAGATCTGAAGTTCACGAATCGAAGAGAAAGTGGATCTTAGTTATGCACGCTTTCATTTTCAAAAGGTTCGCTTGCCTACGGTACTTTATTAGCGATGTGCAACAATATGGTCATCTCCCAGTCGTGTATAGAGAATTCCTTGATCATTTTCTTAGCGGATAACACAAATGAAATCGATTCCCTGACCGCCCATCTTATGAGTCCATTCTTGTCTTGTTGGTTTTTTGTACTATTCTATACCTCTCTTGATTGATTGAAAGACGTTTGGGAGCTGGGAGGGCCTATCGTGAGGGAACTTTCCTTTTCACGGTAGGCAAAGGTAAAGCGAGAGCTGTGTATGTCCACGATGATCAAGGTAGAGAGACTCCTTTAAAAGAGGTTGGTTTTATCGAAACTGTTAAATCCGCTTTCGTTAAAGAAAAAATAGGAGCCGTTGGTTTGGCTGATGTCGATTCGTATGGCAATGCGGACTCGACTTAGGATGAGGATTCCGCTTTTCATACTCCTACGATGAGCTGAAAGAGCTGGTAAGCTATCTCGCTAAACGAAAAGAAAAAGCACATACGGGTTGACCTCATTACAAGGGGCGGGGGCTAGCCAAAGAAGGTCAGTCGAACTAGGTTAGAACCCTTGATCCGGTTCAGCTAGGTTCTTCCATGCAAGAATGTATGCGTATCGGTATCCTCTTTTTGTTTATACGTTTGAAGAAACCTGCTAAGCCTGCCTTTCTTACCAAGTGTGATTCAATCTTTCAGCTCAAACTTTCCTCTCGTCCGACGGAAAAGGTAGGAGTACGACTACCTTTTCCTTTTCTTGCTGGAGCCAAGGGATCAATCAGTTTCTACCAAAAAGTTCGCTATCTATTAGTTGCCGTAATCGAATGTATTTCTCATTTCATGTTAGCTCCTTCAAGAGCTTTCAGGTCCGTAGTAGACGAAACCTTGGACTTCTATTGAACTTATAGCATTGCCTGTTGAGCTCGCCGTTGAGGGTTGGCCTTACAGGAAATCAAGCAGCCTTTCTTTTCTTGCCTGGTATGCTTTCTCGCTTATCGCGTAGCTAGCGAACTAGCCAAAGAGAGAGGGAGAGGGATCATGGTAATCAATTTGTATGTGCATTTTGTTCGTCCTGTACTTGCCTGCTTAGCTTTCTTAGCCAACATCTCCAGTTTCTCCGGAACCAAGAGGTTCGCTTATCCATACCCAACAGTCACACTTTCAGCAGAAAGACTGATTTTTTTCATAAAGTCGGTTCATATATCAAGAAAGAATGAAGCTGCTTACAGGGACGGTTATGCGATACGTCTTTTCATACTCGCCTTTTCTTTAATCTTGCTATCAACCTAGCCATTCTCGTTTGTTGCTTTAAGGGGTCTCCCCACTATAGATTACTTGGATTGGTTCTCGCGTCCCTGTGCCAAAAAGTATGGGCGAGTTTGGTTTGAGTGTTCATCGATTGGGTGGATCCATATGCTCCGGGGGGTGAGACGAGGTGTAGCGCATCTGTTTTGGGTATGCTGTCCGCTAAATGTTTTAGGAAAGGGGTACAAATTTTCTACATAGGTCATCTGTGGGCACAATCCTTTTAAGGAAGATGCTCCAAAATTATCGGTGAACAATAGCCTTTAAAAAAGTTTCAAAGAGCGAGAAGAGGCAGAACAGAGAATTGGAGTGAGTCGTGCAAGGAATAAGGAACTAGTAGGTTTAATTTTGGTTCGTTTGAACTAAAAAACGAACCCAAATTTAAGACTCACTAGCCCAAAGTCCATATGTGATAAAAAAAAAAAAAACCTTCCGTGGCCCAACCCTTATTCGCAGTCCACATCCAACCATTTCTTTTTCAACCTACACGTATGCTCCAAGCCAAACTCACGTAACTAGTCAGAAGATGCAGCCCACAACTAAACGGAAGACAAGTGTCACAATCGCACTCTTGCAGTAGTGAGACACTGATTATGTGACATTTGTTATAATCCAATGAACAAGTAAACCATGCAAAATTTAGACTGAAGGAACAATAACAGTGTATGATCGAATCACGTTTAGAAGAAATATTTTAGAAAACGTGAGCGAGGAAATATGTTAAAAATAATTTCAAATAGAGCAATGTTATAAGCTAAAAGTGAACAAACAACAACTGGTCACGTTCTCCTATAGTACATTTTGAGACATTTTAGTTCTGATGGGTGTAGATATGATTTTGAGAACTAATCATACATCCCGTATTGGCACAACAATAATAGTAAAGGCCTATCTAAGATGAATGCAAGTAAAAGGGGTTTGGAATGAGCATGCCACAATGAACCACAAATCGTTTACAAGAATAACTGAGGCATCTAACATGCAGCCACAGGCAACAAGCCTTGGCCAATCATGACCGCGACATCTGCCCGTACACAATTTGTCAACCGGCTCTTCATAAACTCAACGTTGTAGGATGAAGCTGACTTTAGGTCTCGCGATGCGCTTCTAGCTGATCTTAGTATTGAGGAGTCTTTTCCAACCTACAAGAAGCTGTTGAAAATCACTTCTCGGTTTGTTAACTCTTCAACCCTCTCTGTTGGTGTCTTTTCTACTTTCTTTGCTTGAAACGTTTTCTTCTTTGTATGACGTCATACCTCCTGCTTCTACTTGATGTTTTCTTGGTCGGAATACAAACGTTTCAAGTTACTGACGTGGACAACAAGGTTAGTCTGTATCCATAGGAGCAATAGGATCCTATATGATGTCTTCCTAATCTTGTTTATAACTTCGACTAGTCCATAGAATTTTCGCACCAGTCTTTGGTTCTTGTTGCTTTGAACTCAATGTTGATCTGACCTTAACTTATTATAATTCTCTATTTGCTTTGAAATTATCGTTGTCGACCCTTCTCTTCATTTGTATGGATGGTATTTTTGCGTGAACATGTGTTGCTTTAGTGGTTTGTTTTTGTCTCCCTTCTTCAGTAGAGGTGTTGGCTTGGTGTCTTTTCCAAGCATTTAAGTGATCACTGACAAGAGCTTTTGCAGGTCAAATAAACCCGACTTTGAACATGTCATTTTGCTATTTGTAGAATTAAACTAGCTTAGGCTGAGCCGCATGACATCTGCTTGTGGCAGGCGACATAAAACTAATCTTGTGATTTATCTCTCTTGGTGGAGTTAAACCCAATATCTGACCTTCTTGTTTTGAGTCGTGGTGTTCATGTAGTGGAAATAAAGTTTTTGTTGAGGTTCGCACACTTGCACTTCCCCTTTTCAAATACAACAATGGCAGCAAGTGTAGATTCTTTCTCAACTGTACTATCGTCATCATTTTCACCCCTCTTGGTTGATGGATGTTTGTCAGAATGATCATTGGGTTAGACTCCGTTAATACTAGGCATTTTCTAGGGGCATGTAAATGACTTTGTGTTCTAGCCGAATGTCAATCCCTGACTATATAGGCTCTAGAATGTTTGATATGATGGCTAACTATTTATAGTAAAAATATGATAGAGATACATATACTAAATAATTATATATATAGTAGGCGTTTACATATAGTGAAGCTATATATAATAAACTGAAATCATATGTATACCCATTAGTCAATTAGTTGGTGCTTCCTAAATGTATATTTCTCATTCTCCATATCCTCTATTTGCAACCATGAAGTCATTAATACAAAACCATTTGAATATTTCTTCTAACATTTTCTCTATCATGTTTTTTGTGTTCATTTAGATCAAGTGTGTGCGATGTTGTGTGATCCTAATAACTAGTATCAGAGCGAGGAGAGATTCACCACGATCTGTGAAGATGGAAAGTTCAAGAATTGAAAAGTTTGATGGATTTGATATCAATTTCTAGAAGATGCAGATTGAAGATTATCTGTACGAGAAAGATATTCAGGAACCCCTTTTGGGGGTGAAGCCGGATACCATGACAACGGAGGAGTGGAAGCTCAAGAATTGTCATGCCGTAAGGTTAATGTGGTTGACGCTGTCCAGAAACATGACGTTCAACATCATCAAAGAGAAGACGACATCGAGCCTATTGAAGGTGTTGTCAAATATGTACGAAAATACGTCGGCTTTGAACAAGATGTATTTGATGCAGAGATTGTTCAATCTACAAATTCGATTTGTTGCAGATCATATAAATTAGTTCAATATGATTGTAAGTCAATTGAGTTGGGTGAAAATTATGTTAAAAAATTAGATTAAAACATTGATTTTGATGTCATCATTACTCGAGTCTTGGTATACAATTGTTGCTGCAATCAACGGTTCACGAGGATCTATAAACTGAAATTTAGTGAAATTTGAGATGTCAGCGAAAGCCCAAACGAGAAATTGGAGATTCATCAGACAATGCTCTCATTGTTGATCGAAGAGGAAGAAGTAAATTAAAGAGCCCAAACAAACATGGGCGATCAAAATTAAGAAACTAGGAAAAATCTCCAAACAAACAAAACGTAAAGTGTTGAAATTGTGAAGAAAAATAACACTTTCGGACAGATAGTACAAAATTGAAGAAAAGAAAAATCACATATTTGATGATAACGATAATTCCATATATTCAGCAGAAGATACTGAGAATCCTTTAATCCTTAGCGTGAACAGCCCAATTGAATTTTGGATTTTAGATTCAGTTGTATCATTTCATTCGTCTCCAAGTAAGAAATTGTTTCAAAATTTCAAATAAGGAACTGTTAGGAAGGTGAATATTGCCAACAACAAAACGTCGGAGATTGAAGGGAAGAGAGATGTCTACATATAAACTCTAACAGGAAATGAGTGAGTGGACATTATAGGATGTTAGATATATTCCTGATCTCAAGAAGAATCTAATCTCTATTAGTTAGTTGGATAGCACAGGTTATGCAGCCGAGTTTGGAAAGAGTTTTGGGAAAATTGTGAAGGGTGTCATGGTGGTAGCATGACCTAAAATCTGGAACCCTATACACCAATATAGAGTGTATAAACATGGTTGATGTTACTAAGAGTGCTTCCAATTCAAGTAACAGCAACAACAACCATGTTTATACACCCTACAGTCGTGTCAATAGACTTGAACATATGAGCATCAAAGAAATGAAGATGATGGGTGCAAATAGAGTTTTGGAAGGCCTAAAATCTATTGATATGGGTGTTTGTAAGAACTGCGTTATGGAAAAATATAAACGAGTTAGCTTCACAAAAATTGCCAGAGAACTAAAGAAAGTGCAATTGGAAATGGTCCATACAGACGTTTGGGGACCATCTCTAGTTTCTTCATTTCTAGTACCAAAATTTAATGGATTAGATGTCTCGCACTCTACAACGAAAACTCTCTGTTTTCCTAAGGCTAGTCATATATCTCATGTCCGCTCTTTTCCTTCTCACCATATCTAGACACTATAACGTTGATCCATTATGGTCTTATATAGTTAACGTTCACTCTTTAACGTCCAAGGACATTTTATAACTACCACGAAAATCAAAACATACAATAAATTCATACAAGTTTTACAACATATCATATACTACAAAATAGGGTTAGACTGCTCACTTGGTCACGGGGAGACGTGTCATCGAGCTGAGTCAGAGAGATATACGACTCTTTATCTTAAGAAAAAATCTATATAATTTAAAATCCGGCTCCTCTGATACCAATCTGTCACAACCCAAATTTCAAGGGTTCAAAACTCAAATAGAAACTAAAATTGAAAGTGAAAACAAATAAAAATAAAAGTAAATTAATATAAAATAATGCTGTAAAATTAAAATAAGATTGAGAAAACAACACCACATTAAATATAAACTAAAATTAAATTATAAGACGGTGGCGTTCAAATTTATCCAAACAAAAAAAAAAAGTGTTTGGGATAGAATTACAAAAAAAAAAAAAGTAGAAAAAAAACTCAAACACAAAGACAAACTAACACTGCATAACAACCCCATCTGTGAGTGCACAATCTTTGAAGGCTCCCACATACGAACCCATCCAAAATAATCACACTTGTGACCGCATCTCCTGACTTTAAAGTGCTAGTCTAAACATGGTTTCGTCACCAAAGTTTTAGAGTTTAATCTATATTTACAAAAATATTTTTCTCTTAATTTATAATTAGTCATAAAAAGAAATAATTAGATACAAATTTGGTTTGGAATTCAAAACTTACAAATCTTACTGTTTCTTAACCGGATTTAAATCAAGATTCTTGAACTCCTGGTACCTTAAATAAAGTTGGTCTCCTCTAATAAAATAGGAATTTCTCTTAAGATCATTAATACAATTATGCTTTATCGTAAACACGTCAAGCATGAAACTAAAGTGCGTTTAATTTAACTCCATTTTATTGTCATCTTGAATGATGTTTAGGGTATATTCTTGATTTTCTTTAAAGTTCTTGTGAGACAGTTCATATTAGTTAAACTTTCTGCAAAATCACAAGTTAAAAAACAACAACGATGAACCTAGGTCTATTAGTCATTTCAAAGACAATTTCTTTCTCCATCTTATCGATAATAATAGTTCAACAGAATCCATATTATGCAAAGAAACAATATACGACTCATGAAAACAACTACGTAAATTATGTCCTAAAAATTTGAAAACATAAGTTGTAGTTGATAATTACACAAAAAATTCCCTAAATTCATGAATTTGTGTCCAATTAGTTAATCCTAAAGATTGTAACTAGCATATAGTAATTGAAGCTCCACATGAAGTAATTTAAAGTTCCCCAAAGTTTATCTCATCTTTAATGAAGCATGAATTGCACGGAAGTTCATGAAATGCTTATAGACTCCAACTCTGAGTACTATTAATGCAATTATGTTTCATATGAGTTTGTCATAAATGAAACTAAGGTGCATTCAATACAACTTCATTTTCTTGTCATATGAGACAAAATAGAAAAATTAAATCAAACAAACTGATGAACTAAACCGAATCAATCCAACCCAAATTGATTAGTTTGTTTCTTTTGTTGGGTTGTTTGATAACCCTTTTATATTATAACAATTCAACTTTTCATGAGAGAAAAATATATTTAAGTAGAAGTTAAAAAATATTGGGTGTTTAAGAAAAGGCATTTAGTTTAGTGGTATGATTCTCACTTGTGGTGCAAGAGGTTTTTAGTTCAATTCTTGAAATGCCCCTAACTCTTTGCTTATCGAAGGACTTCATATTCGACATTTTATACTTACCATCATGCTCTTAATACTCATAGTCTTTCTTAATATCCCATCCCAAGGCTTTATTCTCCAAGACATATTCTACCTCTTGAGGACTTCATGTGTTTATACAAACTTATTACCTAGGCCTAAGGCTTCATACATACGTTTCAAGTTGTATAACAAGGGCATTTGGTCTAGTGGTATGATTCTCGCTCGCTCTGGGTGTGAGAGATCTCGAGTTTGATTCTCAAAATGCCCCTTCAAGAGATTGTAGTACGAATTGTGGGAAATGTAGCTCAGATAGTAGAGCGCTCACTTCTAATGTGGAAAGTTCCGAGGTTGATACCTTGCATCTCCAAAATGAATCGATCACTAAATAATGAGCAAGGATAGTTTTTCATGTCACTATTATTGAAAATTACTTCTTCTCAATTTTTTCTTATTCATGACATGTTGAGTAATGATATTTCTTCATTTTCACTATTATTGATGATGGAAAATTTAGGGTTTTGTGATGCAAGAATTGTGGGGATGTAGCTTCGCTTAGCATACGAGAGGTATAGGGATCGATACCTCGCATCTCCAAAAGAAACTATTTATTATTAATATTTTATTTCTATTCAATATTTCCTTATTTATGACATAATATGCATATATACTTTTTCATTTTCACAATTATTGATGAAGGGACGTTTAGGGTTTTTTGATGTAAGAATCGTAGGGATGTAGTTCAAATGGTAGAGCGTTCATTTCCCATGTGGAAAGTATGGGGATCAATACCTTGCATCTTTAATTGAATCGATTATCAAATATATTATTTCTTTTCAATTTTTTCTTATTTAGGACATAATGAGCTGGGATAGTTTTTCATTTCCACTATTACTGATGACGAGATGCTTAGGACTTTGTGACGTAATGTGGGGATATAACTTAGATGGTAGAGCACTTGCTTTGCATGCGAGAGGTATGGGGATTGATACCCTGCATCTTTAGATTTATTATTAACGGGATATCTTTCATCTCCAAAAGAAACTATTTGTTATTAATATTTTATTTCTATTCGCTCATTTAGCCAGTGAGAGGTAAGGGGATATCCGTATCTCCAAAAAAAACTATTTGTTATTAATATTTTATTTCTATTCAATTTTTTCTTATTTATGACATAATGAGTAGCGATATTTTTTCATTTTCACTATTATTCATGACGAGACGTTTAGGGTTTTGTGATGTACAAATTGTGGAGATGTAGCTTAGATGGTAGAGCGCTCGCTTTGCATGCAAGTTGTACGGGGATTGATAACCTGCATCTCCAAAAGAAATTATTTAATTTGTTGTTATATTTTTTTCTTTTTCACAATTATCGATGCCCCGCATTACCAAAACAAACTATTTGTTATTAATATTTTGATATTTTTTTATTTTCACTATTATTGATGATGGGACATTTAGGGTTTTATGATGTAAGAATCATGGGGATGTAGCTTAGATGGTAGAGCGCCTGCTTTTCATGTGAGAGGTAGGGGATTGATACCCCGCATCTCTAAAAATAAATATATTGTTTCTTTTCAAGTTTTCCTTATTCATGACTTGTTCATTTTCACTATTATTGATGACGAAAAATTTAGGGTTTTGTGATGCAAAAATTATGGGGATGTAGCTCAGATGGTAGAGCGCTCACTTAGCATGCGAGAGGTACGGGGATCGATACCCCGCATCTCCAAAAGAAAGAAATGATTTTTTTAAGTATGAGTTAATTTAACATGTTATGTATAAGGTGGGTACGAGAGAAAAAGAAAAGATACTTATATAAGGAGAGAACTTCTTCAATACTTATATAAGGAGAACTTCTAACCCATGAATATAATTGTCATTTATAGCTTCTATCACAATAATATAAAATTTGGGAACAAAGCCCATATGAGACTGAAAAGACCGTTCACCACATGCTTGTAAATTAAATTATATCTACCACCTTCCAACAGCTTGCACTTCTTCATCGTTGACACCCTTAATTGGAACTAGATTTTCAACAAACTTACTTTGCTCGTGAATACTTTGGAGTTCGATATTTATAGTTGTGGAGAACCGAATCTTACAACAAAGTCTAATTAAGCCTCCCTCTATTAGGAGATAGCTTCGAATCAAATTCTTTAGTTTGGACAATGGTTGCATTGTTTTAGTCAAACAACCGAGACTAGTGTATTTCCAATAGTATAAACATTTTGTACGTGTATTTTCTTACATATTAACAATTGTATACAAATAATAACTAAATTTATGAGTAAAAGTTTGGATGGAGTTTTATTAAATAGGTAATCTTAAATTATATCTAAAAATATATAAGATTTTTTTTTTTATATACATTTACGAGAACAAATCAAAGAATACAACTATTATCTCGAACTGTAAAGAATTTAATTCCAACCTATTCTAATGGACAAACGCTTTATTAGACTCTATTGTAAGATTTCATTTCCTCTATTTAAGTAGCGTTCAACTACAACTATAAATATCAAATTCTTAAGTATTCATGAACAAAATCGGCCTAACAATGTCTCTTGGAATAATTTACCAAAGGTATTAGAATAAGCAGTGTGGAAGGGTTGCCTTTAGATGCTTTAGTACCAATTAAAGATGTCAATGTCCTAGTACTGCAAAATGTAGAAAGGTTCGTAATTGAAAAGAATAACGAGAATAGTGGACATCGTGTCATCTACAAGCGTGTGGTGAACGGTCTAGTTAGTATGACTAGAGAACATCGTCCTCGCAGAATTTATATTATTGTGATAGAAGTTATAAATAACGATGATATTCCTTGGTCTTTTATTACAAAGGTGCAGAATTTTCTTTTTCTGCATGTGATATATCCATCGCCACCTACTTATAAGCTCTCATCTTTTAAAGAAGTTCTCGAGTTCCTTCCCCAAGTAGCAATACAACTACTAGAATGCTATCCCTACTTATAATAAGCCCTCTCTCTCTCTCGAAATATATGTGTGTGTGTTTGTGGGTGTATTACTCTCTTTTATTAATGAAATATGGCATAGTCATAATGATATTATGAGTATCTTTTCTATCCCTCCCTTCCTTATAGCTATATAAAGAAAATGAAGATTATTAGTAAAAGTGTACAAGTAATTTGTTACTTTTTGAACTTAAAATGCTTATAATTTAATTTATCTCTGTTATCAACAATAATTATCAAACCGTATATAATTTTGTCCAAGTAAGGTCGCTTCTCATTCCCTATATGATATCATAACACAAAATCGAGCGGAAGGGTTAACGATAAAATTATAACAAAAACCCATTCGTCGAACTAACTATAAAGGAAGGGTTGGTTGGAAACCATGTCTATACTTCTTTGCTTTAATCACATGTAACTAAAGATATATAAGAACAACAGAATATGGCATGCCAGTCAAAACATAAAAAATTTCTTGCCATGTTATAGTTAATGAATATGGTATGCACAAAGATCCGATGTCACACTTCATGATTGGAGACCAATACAGTGAGCTAAGGTCGTCCATACCGTCCTTTGGTCGAATTATGTCAAGCAAATGTTGCAGCAAGCAAAGAGTTTTTAATAAGTTCGCTATTGCAAAGAGCTTGGTTTAAGGCACAAATGTCTCTGATGTGAAAGGCGCACCAATTCAATGAGATTTAAGTAACCATGAATAAGACACATGATACAGCTTGTAAACGAAAAAATGTCCATGACTCTTGTTATTTTCTTCCACTACAAACCTTCTAGCCTCGTGCACTTTTTTGTCATTGACATCCTTAATTGAAATTAGAATTGAAGGAAACATTTCTCCACAACTTATTATGGAACACCTTTGATAGACAATTTCAACAGATTTACTTTGTCGAGGAATACTTTAAAATTCGATATTTATAGTTGAACGCTACTTAAATTGATGAAGTGAAATCTTACAATAGAGGTTAATAAATCATTTGTCTATTAGAAGGGAGCTTGGAATTAAATTCTTTATAGTTGGGATAAGGGATGTTTTAGTCCAACCAAATATACTTTTTAATTTTAAAATAAATTAATTTTTTTAGTTTAAAATAAAATTATTTTTTAGTTTTAATTTTATTCCAAATAAATTAATTTTGATGTGGTGTTATGTATTTTAATAGAATTAACATTAACTTAATCAACAAAAATTTGTATTTTTTTTAAAATTATAAGCTAAATTAATAAAAATACCATTGAACTTTGCACTTTATCTATAAAAAATTACTCATATTTTTTTTTTTTTTTTAAAATACGGTTGAATTTTCAAGAAAAAAAAAACTTCAAAACTACTCTTTAACTTTCAAAAGTGTTTAAAAAAAGATAGATGAGGAGAAAATTGTGTTCATGGGGAGAAAATTAAAGGTTATTTTAGGGGAAGGTTTTCAAGATCAGTATAAGATCCTGAAAACATAACAAGAAGTAATATCCTAGCTTAAGGTCGCCATTAAGAACCTACTTGTAGGCTACTTACTAAGTTTTACTCACTCCATGTTTATCTTTTTTTTTTTCAAGTAACTCAGAGTTGGTCGTGGATGAGGCGGACTTTGGAGTGTGGGCTATAGACTAACCTCTGTTTTTAATCTAGTATTTTTTGTTCTTCTTTTGAGTCTACTTCTTATTTTGTGTTTGTAATGAGTATGTATATGTAACACCCCGAAAATGAAGAAAATTAGCTCCCATAAGAATAAGCCACTCATGGAAGACCCAAAGGATAGAAAGAAAAAATTTAAAGTATTAAGCAAGATTAAGGGATTTAGTCAAGTCACTCTGTGCGTAACAAGTGATTTCAAGGAGTTAAAGGCCTTTTGAAAAGGATTGGAAAGGAAAAAGTAAATGAAGAGGGCAAAAAAAAAAAGTCATTTTATCAATTATCAAGAATCTTTACGGATTTGTAATTCCTTATCTAGAAGGAATCTCAAGATTAAAAATAAGGGAAAAATGATAAAAAAGCGATTAAGAATTTGTAGAAAAATTATGGATTGTTCGAGAAAAATAATAATAAAATATTAGAAAAGTGAAATATTACCAAAATACCCCTGGAAGAATGGATAGTTACAGAAATGACACTCTAATTAGAATCAGAGCATCTACCGTGATCATCCGAGCAAAATCCTTTGAACTCAAATCTCAACCGTCGGATCTCCTCCAAAATTTGATATGATCTAGAACGAACACGCACGGATCATCACATCCAACGACTAGTAATCAAAGCCAAGGTCGGTAAGGCTATGATCGAAGTTGATATCTCCGAAAAATTATCCAAAAAGTTCGATCTCTAAATAATGAAGATTCTGGAGCTCTCAATGTCGGTTTAAGCATCTCCTATAAAGTCTGAAATAGGAGCAACAATACGGAATAAGAATCGAGAAAGGTCAATCCCCCAATCGAAGGCAATGAGTGTTTAGATTATGGGTCTCATACTCTCAAATTTCTTCCAAATTCGAGACCAATTCTCCACCATTTCTTTTCAATCTTATTCCTACAGTTTCTCAACAAGATTATCCACAAGTTCTATGAAGGAATAGAGTGCTGAAAGTGCCTAGAAACCATTCCCCCAATTCAATCCGCTATTGAAGAACTTCAAGAAAAACTTGAAAATCCAATCCGAGGATACATGATGACTCGTCGAGCAAAAGTGATTCCAATCAGTTTCTGCACCTCCAAGGAATGCTTCCATAGAAGACCACAAAGAAAAATAACCTCGAGAGCATGCCGAATTGAAGGAAATAGGTTTCAAAATTAAATTGTGGATAAAAGTTGAATTCCTATCTACGATCTCTTTTCCTTCAAATTATGGATTCCTCTAGTTTCAGAGGAAGAAGTTTAGTAAACTTGATGAAGGAATCGAGAGCTGAAACGTCGTAGAACAATTTACCCACGAGATCGAAATCTTGCGTTTCGAGTGAGTAGCATACCGAGAACGATTTCTAGAAGTTGAGGTCCTACACTCAAAGACGTTCCTACAAAACCAATTCCTTTTGCTTGAAGATAAGATATGGAAGAGGTTGAATGAAGAAATAGGGCCTTGAAACCCCTAGAATCGGCTACCCAATAAGAAACCTTTTGTTTTATCTCCAACGATAAATCAGATTTTGGATGAACTTTGGAAGCGAATATCTTAGGCTACAATCCACGAGAAGGTATCAAATAAATCTCTAGCCCTTTCTTGTAACGTCCATCTTTAAGTTTCACGAAGAAATCAAGGAGAGAAACGCTGTAAATGTGGCAGTACAAGCCGAGTTTCAGATGGCGGCGATGCAAAAAATGCGCATCTTCTTCTTGTTTAGAGGAAGAAAACGATGATACGGCCAGTTCAACTGAGCAGTCCAAGTCAACTCAAAAATTGACCTTTTCTCGAATTTTCTCAATTTTAACCCCATTCCAGACCGATTCTCGTAAAAAATATTATGGTTTCATAAACTAGACACAATAAGGAGTATGTGGAAGGAAATTTGAAGTAATTCAAATACTAGAAGCTCAAGAATGGAGGTCCCAAACGTTGACGACGAGACAAGTAGCCCCCTTGGACTTTTTATTAAGAAATACTTGTAGAAATCGCTTGGGTTTTCATATGAACCCTAAACCAAGTATGAATTAAGGATATATGAAAGAAAAATCCAAAGAACTGTGAGTTAAGACCCTGAACCAATCAAATAGCTCGAGATTTAAGTACTGTTAAAATAACCCACTATCTGAGCTCTGGTGTCTATCAAATTTTAATACTAAGCATTTATAGCATGTTGAGGTTAGATATGAAATTTGGTGATCATTGGATAAGGATAAGTAGGTAAACCAAGAAACGGTGTAAAATGACCTTAATGCCCCTTTATTATTTCAATATTCACTAGAGAAACAAGGGGTAAAAACTATTTTATTTCAAACCCTCCATTGTTGCTTTTACTTTGCATGAAAATGCTTCCACTAAATCATGTTACTAACTAGTTGGTTTAGTTCAGTTCAATTCTTGGGTCCACTAGATTGAATCGACCTAGCTCAATTAAACTCTTGATAAAATAAAAATCACAAGTTTCTTAAATTACGTTAATTAAAAGTTCAACCCTTAATTTTTTTTTAGAATGTTTAGCTTCGTGTCTAGTTGAACTCTAAATGCTTAAAAGTATTTAATAAAACTTCTATTTAAGGAACTTTTCTGTATAAGTGATGTAAGACTTCAGGTTTATTATTAAGGAATTTCAAATGAGTGATTTGATATATCATAGAGGACAAAATATTTATTTGTTTCAAATATCTTAGGTTGACCATTCTTTTTTGTCAAGTATTTTGAATATTATCATTGTGAATTACTAATGTCGATTGAATCTCATTAATAACAATATCCCAAAACTCGAGTAAAGATGACATCAAAATTAATACTTTAATTTCATCTTCAAAATTTATTTCTACTTAACTCAGTTGACTTATAATCATAATAGTCACCCATACACAAATATTTACAACCTTAAAAGGTAAAATTATAAGGAGTACAAGAGAAAAGTGCTTAAAATAGTTTCAAAATATAGAAAAAAAGATAATAGGGATTGGTCAAAGTCAACATTTGTTTTTGGTTAGCATGGTACCATCAAAACTTGTTTATTTCTTTGAAATGTTTTGAGTTTACAATTTACACGTTTTCATTTAAAAATGAAGCAAAATTAGTCTGGTTGTCAAATGTTGTCACGCTTAAAACTACCATAAAGGTATAATCGACCTATTATCCTTCCACCAATAGGAGCAAAAGGCAACGTTACCATGTGAAACTAGTTTCATGTCATTTATTCAACAATAAGGGTGTTAGCATGCATTTGGAAATGAACTCATATTTAAAAAATTTAGATAAAATAGAAAAGAATTGTTATCTCAAAGATAATGATACTATGTGAAACTAGCCTCAAGATGCTTCCTTAACTCTTAGGGGCGGTAAACCAACGGTTCCTTAACTCTTAGGGCCCAACTCCCAACATGGAAGGGATAATCTAGAGAATCATTCCAAGAACCCTAACGGATGGGTTACAAACTCACATTATCAAGCTCGACAACAAACAATGTCGCCGGCAAACTTATGAAGACTACATGAAATTATGAATATATTGATGTAGGATTTTTTTAATTTACCGATTTTTAAAATATTAAATTATGTAATTACTACCCAAAGCTAATTCTAAAAAGATAATTCAAACATAGTTCATCTACAAACTACCCAAAGCTATTAAATACAAATTGAATAAAATAAGAAATAACATAAATAATCTTAAATGTAATTCAACTTCGGAAGATAAATAGTATTCAAATTACATGATATTTTATTACCACTCAATTCTTTTCTTGATTTATTGTAGTTGAACTTAAAAGTATGACAAATAAGCTGGATTTATTTTAAATTTCCTTTAAAATTTTTGTGCACAAAATACCATGGAAATAATATATATAAATTTTTCCTATTTTGTAATTTGTATGATATTATTAGAGGCTTTTGAATGAAATATGATAATTGATTCCCTGTCCTCTTCGACAATTTTAAATACCTCCAATATTTGATGCATCACGTTTCACTATGAGATCTGCCCTGGGGTCAATAAGACTTAAGCAGAGAGTTTATTTGACTAATGATTTGATTTTCTTGGGTTGTAGAGATATCCTTTACAAATCAAGACTTTGTATTATTTTCAAGACACTCATCAAGACATTTGTAAATGTGCCTGATATCTTGAAGGATTTAAGACACATAATTGAGAGAACCTAATTTTTTTTTGAAGTTGGCTTTTCTAGGATACGCCATCACCAAAGTTTGAGACAAACTCAATGGACCATTGGATGGGTTTTATAAGGCTCAAATAAATTTCAAATCCAAGAAAACGGATCTGAGTTTGATATTATTTGATTTTGGGTATGGACACAACTAGCTGATTTCTTTTGATTACATTAATGAATGTATGTACATGTTTAAAGTGTTGATCTTAATGGTTTTAGAAAATATCAACACATCATCATTATAAACTATTAAATTTTTTTGAAAGGATTGAAAATATCATTCATAATCATCTGAAATTCGGATGAAGTGTTTTTTTGCCTAAATTGCATGAAGTTCCTCTCATATTTTCTAAATGTGACATTAAATGCTATTTTATATTTGTCCTTTTAGGAAATTAGAATTTTTCGAAATCCCAATTTCATATCGAATTCTATAAAAACATTTGACTCTAAATTCTTTTTATCAAATCATTTTTTTTTTTTTTTTGATTGAATATCTTATTTATTCTAAAACCTTATTCAAAGGTTTGTAGTTAATTACCAATATCACAATTTCTGGTTTCTTTTCAGCATGTTGTTAACCTAAATCGTCAGACATGACCACATGCTCTTTAAAGACCTTATCAGCTTCCTCGGCAAAATATCACCTAAAATGTCAAAGTATTTAATGTTTGATGCTTTTTGACTTAACCCTAGGGTTTTATTTACGGTGAACTTGTGATAATTTTTGTCAAATTATATATTTGAATACCTAATACATTAAGATATAATATCTTATTTAAATAATATTAAAATGTCGTAGAATATCATAATATATGTTTAATTAATATGAATCTCATTCAAATTTCAAATATATATTTTTATTTAATGTTTATGATACACGTCAATTATTTTAATATTTAACATATCAAATATGTTAATATGTTTTGATATTATATTTCAAGACTATAGGAACTTACTCAGAGGACTTGAGAGCTACGTTAGCCCACAATGCATCTCATGGACGGTGCAAAACTATGGTGGCGCTCGAAGGTGAATTGTATAAAAAACTAGTCATGCACTAAAAAATCATGGAAAGACCATTGATGGAATTGAAGCAATCGACGCTCCCCTGGATGGGTTTCCAATCAAAGACCTAATGTTTGATATTGACTCTTTTGAAGAAAGAGTCACACGATCGAAGAACAAGAAACGTGGCAGTAGCTCTGAGAACTCTATCACACATAAAAAATTGTGTCGAAGAGTTAGACATTACACAGAAGATCTGGCTTTCATTGAGGAGACCCGAGTTTGATTCTCGACAATAAAATTTTATTTTCTTATTTCTTTTATTTTATAGTTTCATATTTAAACTTTACCTAGGTTTGAGAAGCATTATAATGGATGAGTTCAATGGTATCTTAAATTCAAAAGACTCTTATGAACTTGGTTTGAGAGTCACTATAATGATAAGTTCAATAGTATCTTAGATGATATAAAAAATGGGTCATGCACCAAAAACTCATCGGAAGACCATTGATGGAATCAATGCAATCGACGCTCCCTTGGATGGGTTTCCAATTAAAGACCTAACGTTTGATGTTGACTCTTTTGAAGAAAAAGCCACACGATCGAACACCTCGAAATGTCGCGGTAGCTCTAAGAACTCTACCATACGACCTGAGAGTTTAGGGCTACAGGAACTTTCTCATACGACCTGAGAGTTACGTTAGCCGCAATACATCTCATGGACGATGCGAAACTATGATAGTGCTCGAAGGTGAATGGTATAAAAAAGGGTCATGCACCATATAACTCATGGGAAGATCGTTGATGGAATCGATGCAATCGACACTCCCCTGGATGGGTTGTCAATCAAAGACCTAACATTTGATGTGGACTCTTTTGAAGAAAGAGCCACACAATTGAACAACTCGAAACATCTCGGTAGCTCTGAGAACTCTAACACCGGGAAAGACGTGTCAAAGAGTTAGACATTAAGCAAAAGATCATGCTAAAAATCTTCAGCGATCTGACAAAAGACTTCAGGATATCTACACCAAAAATCCATTGTCGTTTAGCGATTATGATATCTGGCTTTCACTGAGCAGACTTGGGTTCGATTCTCGACAATGGAATATTATTTTCTTATTTCATTTTATTTTACCGTTTCTATCTTAGATTAAAAAGACTTTTATGAACTTGGTACCTTTGTTAGAGTTATGTTATAGATATTTGGTTCAATGTTAATAACTGGGGTTGAGGTGATTCAAATGATTAATGCGATAATCCAGTCGTTTTCGAGGTCTCTCTTGTTGAACGACATCATGATTGAGATGAAATGTTAATAACTGGGGTTGAGGTGATTCAAATGGTTAATGCGATAATCCAGTCATTTTCGAGGTCTCTCTTATTGAACTACATCATGGTTGAGATGAGCACCCGAGTGAGTTTGACAAGTTGGGCTATAGAGAACCACACCTCAAGCCAAGTTCATGTGGGTTTAACAAACTTAAAATCCAAGAACACAACCCCTTAAATGGAAACCGGGATGCTAAGGAATTAAAAAGCTTTGTTTTTGATGTAGAACAATACTTGAAGGTTACTGGAACTTGCTCATAGGACCTAAGAGTTACGTTAGTCGCAATGCATCTCATGGACGATGCAAAACTTTGGTAGCGCTCGAAGGTGAATGGTAAAAAAAAGGGTCATGCACCATAAACACATAGGAAGATTGTTGATGGAATCGATGCAATCGACGCTCCTCTGGATGGGTTGCCAATCAAAGACCCGATGTTTGATGTTGACCCTTTTGAAGAAAGAGCCACACGATCGAAGAGCTCGAAAAGTCTCAGTAACTCTGATAATTCTATCACACACATGAAAGGACGTGTCGAAGAGTTAGACATTAACCAAAACATCATAGTAAAACTTTTTAGCAATTAGACAAATGACTCCAAGACAACTACACTTAAAATTCATTATTGTCCAACTGTTTGGATATTTGGCTTTCACATAGGAGATTCTGGTTTGATTATCTGAAATGGAATATTATTTTCTTATTTCTTTTTATTATATAGTTTCAACTTTTGTCACCAATTATATTTAAACTTTACCTAAGTCTGAGAGGCACTTTAATGGTCAAGTTCAATAGTATCTTAGATTAAAAAACTTTTATGAACATCGTACCTATGTTAGTGTTTTGTTATAGATATTTGTTTCAATTTCAACAAGTGGGGTTGAGGTGATTCAAATGGTTAATGCGATAATCCGGCTATTTTTGAGGTCTCCCTTGTTGAACGGCATCATGGTTGAGATGAGCACCCGAGTGAGTTTGACAAGGAGACCCGAATTTAAACTTTACCTACGTTTGAGAGGCACTATAATGGTCAAGTTCAATGGTATTTTAGATTAAAAAAACTTTTATGAACTTTGTACCTTTGTTAGTGTTACTTTGTACCTTTGTTTGTATTACTTTGTACCTTTGTTAGTGCTATGTTATAGACATTTGGTCAAGTTCAACAAGTGGGGTTGAGGTGATTCAAATGGTTAATGTTACTTTATTTGAGTCAAATTGGTAATGTGATAATCCAGTTGAACAGTTACCAGTTATTTTTAAGGTCTCTCTTATTGAACGCCAACAAGGCTGAAATGATTGAGATGAGCACCGATTGAGTTTGACAAAATTGAAATAAAATCAAATAAAATCACTCAAACAAATCAATAAAATTGAAAACAAATTAGCCTTATGGCACTTCCTTCAACTCGAAGGGGTGGTAAACCAAGGATTCCTTCGCCCAAGACGCATGATCCAACTCCCAACATGGAAATGATAAGCTATAGAATCATTCGAAGAACCTCAATTAATTGGTTACAAACTCACATTACCAATCTCGACAACTGGACGTGTCGCTGGCGTTAGAAGAACGACTGCAACAGAGCAGTCATGGGGATAGAAGATCCTGTTGAAGGATGATAGACCAACCGTAATCTTCAGCCCAACAAGCCAAGCTTTTGTAGAAGCAAGAACCTTTAATTAAAGAAATTAACACCTTCTTATACAAAATTTGGATAAACCAAGAGATAAAGCTAGAATTAGATTATGAGATACAAGAGTGAGAAGCAAGATAAGCAAGATTTGGAACCTTTTTCTAAATCGAGTCACTCACAATCGAACTTGATCAAGGATTGATTAAATAACTCAGATGCAATCTACCACAAGAATTGCATGAAACTTAAAAACGACAAAGATATGCTCAGATTTCTATAAGGGGAACCTCTCAACTTGAGAGATCAATTTCATTGATCACAAATATGCTTTTACATAATAATTTGTGGGTATTTATAGTCTCCCCACAAAAAAAAGTTAGTGCCCGTGATTTCATCTCGATCTCTTTAAATCTCCACAGAAGACGAAGTCAATTTAAGCATTACAAACTTTATGAAATTAAAATAATAAATAAAGTTTTCTAACCACTATGAAATGATGCTTGCAACTTCATCCGCTACTTCAACCGTGCAAATATTTACTTTTGAATCTCCAAATGGTATTGACTCAAACGAATCAGCTAGTAACACATGAAATGATGGTTGAACCTAGCCTATCGAATTTTGTAGATGAAGTATGAATGCTTGTTGAATCTTCTTGGCCTTGGGTTGTGTAAAATGTCCAGTTGGAACACCGTAATTTTTATCATCATCCCCCTCTTCAAAAGGATTCGTCCTCGAATCAAAAAAATCATCACCTACATCAAAAGAACTCAACTCAGTAACATTGAAAGTAGAATGTACACCGTGATTCTTATCATCATCCCCCTCTTCAAGATTCGTCATCGAATCAGAAAAATCATCAGAACTCAACTTAGCAACATTGAAAGTAGAATGCATTGACAATTCTAAGGGGAGATCAATTTTATTGTTCAATAAAATGAGTCATTTTACTAAATGTCTTAGAGACTATGCTATCTTTAGATCTACAGACACACTATCTATGCATTATCTATGCATTTATAGTCAAATAAAGAATTAGAAATTTAGGAATCCAAGCTATCTTTAGATCTACAGAAACACTATCTATGCATTTATAGTCAAATAAAAAATTAGGAATTCAGGCTATCTTTAGATCTACATACACACTATATATGCTTAACATTAAAATAAATGAACGTGGATCGAACACGTTTCCTCTTCAATATGACGCTCTCCACACTAATATTAAAATTGAAAATTAATAAAGCAAAGGTATTTCCACTAATTTTAGTATGAACGTGGATCAAACACGATCTATGCATTTATAGTCAAATAAAACACGTCTGACCTTCAAATCTTCCGTCTAACAATCTACCAACTGAGCTACTCTTGCTAACATTAAAAATGAATATTCATCAATAAAGGTATTCGGTACGCTTCTGAAAATTTAACAAAAGGAAATAGTATTAGACCGAGATGCCAGATTTAAATCTCGCTTCTGAAAAATTCAATAAAAGGCATTGGGTACACAGTTATAGTACGACATTCCACCCATAAACAGATGGTCAAACAGAAATGCTCAAGCAAATATTGGAAGACATGTTGAAGGTATATGTGAATGATTTTGCAGGAAGATGAGATAAGTACCTACCCCTTATGAAATTTTCTTATAATAATAGTTTCCAAGCCACCATACAAATGGCCACATACGAGGTTCTCTACGGACAAATGGCCACATACGAGGTTCTCTACGGACGAAGATTTCGATCCCCTATCTTTTAGGAAGAAGGGGGCAAACGATAACTATTGGGCTGTAGTTGGTGCAAATTACCAACGCCGCAGTCTAGAAGATTAAAGCTAGGATACAAACCGCACAAAGCCGAGAGAAAAGCTATGTAGACCTAAGGCGCAAGGACATGGAATTGTAGGTAGGGGATCATATATTCCTAAAAGTTCCACATGAGAGGGGTGCTCAGGTAGGGTAAAAAGATAAGTTGAGCCCTAAGTTTATCCGTCCTTTTGAGATATTAGAAAGGATTGGATCTGTGGCCTATAGAACCGGGCAATGCCCAAATTTGTCTGCAGTACGTAACATCTTTCATGTATCCATACTACGGAAGTATACCCTAGATCCTTCGCACGTACTGGCGAAGAAAGTCAAAAGAAGACCCGATTCAAATAATAGACAAGAAAGTCAAAAGATTGAGAAACAAGGAAATCGCTCTTGTTAAGGTCCTATGGAAGAATCATAGAGTAGAAGAAGTCACTTGGGAAACAGAAGGCAAATAAGAACCTTGTACCCTGACCTATTTTAGAATAAGCACTTTCGATGACCGAAAGTTTTCAAAGGAGAGGAGAATTTGCAACACTCAAGGTCTCCAATAAGAGACCGTGTTTAATCCCTACTAAGTTGTATCTAGAAGAAAAGAACAAGTACAATTGAAAAAACATTGAGAAAATGGTACTTTTTCTAATTTTTATAAACTTCCGGAATCATTCAATTTTTTATAGAACAATAATTACAAGGTGCTTCAAAAAGGAAGGCTCCGATCGGAGAAGATTTTTCTGGCAGAAGATTTATAAAAATCAATAATGAAATTATAGAAATTCTAGATGTTTCAATGGTATTGAAAAATCCATCTATAAATTATGAATTAGGGTAGACTATTAGGGGCAAGAAGCAAGCTTAATCGAGTACCCAATCGAGAGATACAAGTTTTTTGTTTTAGGGTATCGTGTTCATGGGTTTACCTCGAATTTGAGAAGTATAGTCCACTATTCATTTCCAAACTTGTTCCTGCACCTTCTAAATAAATTTACCCATAAGTTTTGTGAAGAACAGAGGTCCTCAAAGTGCAAGTAGATGAAAACAAAAATCAGTCCATGTTAGGTTACCCTCTAATGTTTTCCTAAGCTAAAACTTCAACTCCTAAAGCCTATCCCAAGACATTATGTATAAACCTAGGTTCATCAATAATCCATGTACCAAGTACCTAGAACTATGTGAATAACGTGCTAAATAAGTTGCTAGGATCCATACCTATAAGTAACCATTATCTGCCATTACGATGTGTATTAAAAGGCCCCTATTCCTCTTTAGGTAGGATATCCTGCAATATGTATCATGAGCTGGATGTTATGATAGGCCTACCTTTCCTATCAGCTAAACGAGATGTCCTGCACCATGATTTACCAGTAGGATTACATGATTATGACGACAACACTCATGTGTTCATGGGGAGAAAATTGAAGCTTATTTTAGGGGAAGGTTTTCAAGATCAGTATATGATACATGACACGATGATCTCTTAGTTATAAGATCCTGAAAACATAACAAGAAGTAATATCCTAGCTTAAGGTCGCGATTAAGACCCTATTAGTAGGCTACTTACTAAGTTTTACTCACTCCATGTTTACCATTTTTTCTTCAAGTAACTAAGAGTTGGTCGTGGATGAGAGTAGACTTTGGAGTGTGGTGAGTGACTAACCTCTGTTCTTAAAATAGTATTTTTTGTTCTTCTGTTGAGTCTGCTTCTTATTTTGTGTTTGTAACAAGTATGTATATGTAACACCCCAAACATGAAGAAAATTAGCTCCCATAAGAATAAGCCACTCATGAAAGACCCAAAGGATAGAAAGAATAAAAACTAAAGTTTTACGCAAGAACAAGGGACTTAGTCAATTGAGTACCCTAACAAGTGATTTCAAGGAGTTAAAAGGCCTTTTAAAAAGGATTGGAAAGGAAAAAGTAAATGAAAAGGGCAAAAAAGTCATTTTATCAATTATCAAAAATCTTTCCCGGTTTGTAATTCCTTCTCTAGAAGGAATCTCAAGATTCAAAATAAGGGGGAAATGATCAAAAAGCAATGAGAAATTTGTAGAAAAATTATGGATTTTTTTTTCAAGAAAAATAATAATAAAATATTCGAAAAGTGGCAAATTACCAAAATACCCCTGAAAGAATGGATAATTAGAGAAATGCCACTCTAAACAGAATCAGAGCATCTACTGTGACCATCTGAGCAAAATCCTTCAAACTCAAATCTCAACTGTTGGATCTCCTCCAAATTTTGATATGACCTAGAACGAACACGCACGGATCATCACATTCAACGACTAGTATTCAAAGCCAAGGTCGGTAAGGCTATGATCGGAGTTGATATCTCTGAAAAATTATCTAGAGAGTTCGATCTCTAAATAACGAAGATTCTAGAGCTCTCAATGTCGGTTTAAGCTCCTCCTATAAAGTCTGAAGTAGGAGCAACAATACGAAATAAGAATCGAGAAAGGTTTATCCCCTAATCGAAGGCAATAAGCGTTTAGATTATGGGTCTCCTACTCTCAGATTTCTTCCAAATTCAAGAGCAATCCTCCACCATTTAACTTCAAACTTCTAAATAACAAAGATTCTGGAGCTCTCAATGTCGGTTTAAGCATCTCCTATAAAGTCTGAAGTAGGAGCAACAATACGAAATCAGAATGGAGAAAGGTTGATCCCCAATCGAAGGCAATGAGCGTTTAGATTATAGGTCTCCTACTCTTAGATTTCTTCCAAATTCGAGAGCAATCCTCCACCATTTCTCTTCAAACATATTCCTACAGTTTCTCAACATGATTACCAACAAGTTCTATGAAGGAATAGAGTGCTGAAAGTGCCCAAAAATCATTCCCTCAATTCAATCCGCCATTGAAGTACTTCAAGAAAAACTTGAAAATCCAATCCGAGGATACATGATGACTCGTCGAGCAAAAATGATTCTAATCAGTTTCTGCACCTCCAAGGAATGCTTCCATAGAAGACCACGAAGAAAAATAACCTCGAGAGCGTGCCGAATTGATGGAAATAGGTTTCGAAATTAAATTGGGGATAAGAGTCGAATTCCTATCTACATTCTCTTTTCATTCAAATTAAGGATTCCTCTAGTTTAGAGGAAGAAGTTGAGTAAACTTGATGAAGGAATCGAGAGCTGAAACGTCGTAGAACAAACTACCCACGAGATCGAAAGTTGGCGTTTCGAGTGAGTTGCATACCAAGAACGATTTCTAGAAGTTAAGGTCCTACACTCAAAGACGTTCCTCCAAAACCAATTCCTTTAGCTTGAAGATAAGATATGGAAGAGGTTCAATGAAGAAATAGGGCCTTGAAATCCCTATAATCGATTACCCAATAAAAAATCTTTTGTTTTATCTCCAGCGATAAATCATATTTTGGATGAACTTTAGAAGCGAATATCTTAGGCTACGATCTACGGGAAGGTATCAAATCAATCCCTAGCCCTTCCTTGTAACACCCATCTTTAAGTTTCACGAAGACATCAAAGAGAGATGCTATAAATGTGGCTGTACAGGCCGAGTTTCAAATAGCGGCGAAGCGAAAAATGTGCATCTTCTTCCTGTTCAGAGGAAGAAAATGATGATATGGCCAGTTCAACGAAACTATCCAAGTCAACTCAAAATTTGACCTTTTTTCGGGTTTTCTTAATTTTAACCCCATTCCATACTGATTCTCATAAAAACATTATGGTTTCATAAACTAGACACAATAAGGAGTACGTGGAAGGAAATTTGAAGTAATTCAGATATTGGAAGCTCAAGAATAGAGGTCCCAAACGTCGGCGACGAGGCAAGTAGCCACCTTGGACTCTTTGTTTAGAAATACTTGTAGAAATCGCTTGGATTTTCATATGAACACTAAACCAAGTATGAATTAAGGATATATGAAAAAAAAAACCCAAAGAACCCTGAGTTAAGACCCTGAACCGATCAAATAGATCGAGATTTAAGTAACGTTAAAAGAACCAACAATAGTATGTTGAGGTTAGATATGAAATTTGGTGGTCATTGGATAAGGATAAGTAGGTAAACCAAGAAACTATGTAAATTGACCACAATGCCCCTAAGGTAATTTACCTTCAGCTCATGATCTAGATGACCTTCAAATGCTATGAAATTCATCAGTAGATCTTATTTTATGAAATGTTATATGAATCCTTATCCCAAGAGGTTATATAAGGTAATGAAGTTTGGGAGTTATTGGAAAACTTTAGTTAGCAAAACCAAGATATGGGAGAAAATGCTATCCATATGACTTTTTCCATAAAGTACGATGTTTATAAGTTTTGTAGTCAATGTTGGCAATGTTTGCTGCACACAAAAAAAGACAGGGATGTTAAATTTTTAAGTCACTTTTGGAAAGTATGATAGATAAATTGGGTACCAAATTATGATAGATAAATTGGGTACCAAATTATGATAGATAAATTGGGTACCAAATTATTGTTTTCAACTCCATGTCATCCCCAGGCTCATGAACAAACTGAGGTGGTTAATAAAATATTAGGAGCATTGATTAGAGCTATTATTTATAAGAATATTAAGTCATAAATTGGGTAACAAATTATTGTTTTCAACTGCATGTCACCTTCAGATTAATGAGAAAACTTTGATGGTTAATAGAACATTAGAAGCATTGCTTAGGGCTATTATTTGTAAGAATATTAAGTCTTGGGGCGAATGTTTGCCACTCATTGTTCTCTTTTTGAAGTTGTTTATGGATTTTCTTTCTATTCATTCTAATATTTTTGTGAGTAAAGCAGCCACAAGTAAGGCAAATGGGATCAAAACATTGCATAAAGAGGGGAAGAAGACAATTGAGAAACAAAATTTCAATGTTGCTTCAAGAATTAACAAAGGACGGAATGAAATCATTTTTCAACCCGGTAACTGGGTTTGGATACATTTTCGCAAGGAGTGAGTCTCATCTCAAAGGAAGACAAAGTTACATCCAAGAGGGGATGACCCTTATCAAGTCCTTGAAAGAATTAATAACAATGCATATAAAATGATCTTCCATGAGAATTTTCAGCACATCCTACTTTCAATGTTGCTGATTTGAGTCTTATTGATGTAGGTGATGATTTTCTGATTCGAGGAAGAATCTTTTTGAAGAGGGGGAAGATGATAAGGATCACGTTGTTCCAAATGTTCCAACTGGACCTATTACACGATCCAAGGCCAAGAAGATTCAACAAACATTCATTTTTCATCTACAAAATTGGATAGGCTCGGTTCAACTATTATTTTATGTGTTACAAGCTTATTAGATTGAGAAAGGACCATTTGAAGCTTCAGAAGTGAATATTTACACGGTTGAAGGAGCAGATAAAGTTGCAAGCATCATTACATGAGTTGTTAGAAAACTTTTTTTATTTTTAATTTCATAATGTTTGTAATGGTAGAATTGTCAAATTGACTTCGTCTTTTGTGGAGATTCAAGAAGATCGAGATTAAATCCCGGCCACTAACTTCTTTTGTGGGGAGACTGTAAATACCCACAAATTATTATGTAAAAATTTAATTTGTGATGAATGAAATTGATCTCTCAAGTTGAGAAGTTCCCCTTCAAAATCTGAGCATCATCTATGGTATTTATAAGTTTCATGCCATTATTGTGGTAGAATTGCATGTGAGCCATTCAGTCAAGCTTGATATTGTGTGGTTGAGTGAAATTCTCAACCTTCTACTTATTTTTGGGATTTCTTTTCCCCGTATTCATTATAATTTATCTTGATACAAACAAGTTTATTTTTCTAGGGAATATATTAAGTACATGAATTTATTAATTACGGTGAACTTTTGCATAAAACGAAGTAAATACAAATGGAGTAACATGAGATAGAAGTAAACATAGTAATAAAAAGAAACTATATAAACTTAAAGGAAGTTAATCCCATTTTACAATATAAATATTCTTCGAAAGAAAGTTTTGAAAACGGGCCGAAAAAATAAATAAATAAAAATATTTTTCAAAAACTTAGTTTTGAGTGAAAGTTTGCTCAAAATTCAAATGTTTTTTTTTTAATAAAAGGATAAAATACATAATTTTGAAAAAAACAAAAAAAAAATAGTTATCAAAGGGGCCTAATTTTTTACATATCCCAATGGAGTGCAACATATCTATCCCAATGGAGTGCATGGACTCTAGTGGCAATGCTGTTTCAACTGTGTGATAGACCATGTGAAGTTAACATGACAATAATAATAGGTTCTAAAGCACAAAAATATGTGGATAAATTTCATATATTGAGATGCGGAAAACATATACACACGGGAAACTAAAAATTAGGTCCACTATAAGAGCATTTGGTCTAGTGGTATGATTTTTTTTTTTTTTTTTTACAAATTAGGTGGAATGAACAAACAAAAATAATAAGTTTAAAATTACCCAACAAATATCAATTTTCAAATGGAATGGAGACATACGACTATTCCAAAAAAAGAAAAGGATAAAAGAAAAATATTAAATACATTTTCAACTAATGCATTTGGTTGAGAGATATTATGGTCAATATAAGAAAAATATAGCATTGACTAATTTTCATGGATACATATGGATCCTTACCATACTAAAATGATTGTTCTTATTGTTATCAAACCATCAACATGTTTGCTACTTTTATCTACCACTTTGATCACGAGTTTTTCTTATTTGCATTGTAAAATTATGTATTTCTAGAATTGAAACACATTAGAATTCTGAACTCTCACGACTTCTGGGTGATAGGAAATTTTCCCGAAACAAATCATAATGATTTTTGGTTATCTTTTCATTAATTTTTTTATTTATTGCAATGGATTTACTAAAACTCTTTTTGTAAGCATAGTCTTTTTCTTGATATCTTTGATTAATTTAGTACTTATTTTTATGAACTAATAAAATATCTATGGTTTGATATATAATAAATTGTCCATCATTTTGTACAACAGACGAACATGTTCAATAATAAATCTTTATTTTTTAATAATTCCTTATTAACCTGAAATTCCTTGGTAACTATTAGAATCTCCAAATTCATTTCTCATCTTTAAATACAAGATACACTAATTTTTATGAGATTTATTAGTTTAAGGAATTATCCCATCTCAATTGAAAAATAAAACATCTAGGAAGAAATAATGTTCAGCTTCTGTATTTTTCTTGTATTATTTTTTCTTTCTACTATATTTAAGCCAAATCATTCCAGAATTTTTTTTTTTCTTTTCAATTATTTTATTTTTTTTAATTTTTACTAATAATGGAATTTTCATTTTTATTCAAATTTAAAAGAAAGAATTTGATTGGTATAATCCATGGATTATCAAAACCAAAGTTCTAGATTAATATAGAACAACTTAATATTTCTTCCTTAGTTCTCATCCAATCAAAAAAAATTATTTTTTTTATTATTCAATGGGTTGAATTCTTAATTTATTGTGAGATAATTAAAATTATCCTTATAAATTTTTTTAATGAGTTCAAAATTATTACCCTAGGTTTAGTATTTTGATTAGAGATTCCTCTTTCTTATTCTAAATCAAATTTTTGAGTGGGCTTGACTTAGTTGATACATGATTTATGTTGTCTTTCATTTTCTGTTCGTTTGTTTGAAAAATCATATCGATCAATTCCGATTCTTTGTTTTTCTATTTATTGTTTTTTCATTGAGATGTTAATATTTCTTAACAATATTAATTGAAATACATCCAAATGATTTGAGAACAAATTCTGAAAACACAATGATAAATTTCAAACCTTGAGGTGCATAAAGCACATGGACTAGCAACGAAAAACGATAGATTAGTAAGAAAGACATTTGGTCAAATAGTATGATTCTCAATTCCTGTGTAAGAGGTCGTGAATTCCATAATCAAAATTCCCCACAAACTCTATCAAATGGTTTTGTGTGTTGTAAAAACAATAGTAAAAAAACTTAACATGATTGCTGCAAATAAATGAACTCCAAAGAAAACAAAAGTATTTTTAGTGGTAGAATTATGTTACTTAGACTTTATTGCCTTAGTATACCAAGTAATGGGAAAGTATATATGGGATGCCTTAACGAAATTAATCTAGTATGTTTTTATATTTAGAATTTTCATGATTGTCATTTGTATGAAGTGACAGGTCTGCTACTCGAGACACATTACAAAATAGAAAAAGTAGTATAATATATTAAAAAGATAATGCTTCTAAATATTTGAGTTCATAATTACACAAATATTGATAAGATAAGGAATCACTATAAGGGGAGTAAGATTCGGATTACCTTGTTGATCGAATATCTGAGAGAGAACATTGTTTGAGATTCGAATCACTCAACAAGCAAGATCGATCATGTCTAGCTTGAATGATTCTTGTTGATCAAATATCTCAATGCAAAAACACTTGTTTGATATTCGAATCACTTCACAAGCAAGATTGATCATGTCGAGCTTGAATGATTCTACATGCAACCTAAACTACATAGAATTGCAAAGAAACTTAGCCATTGGCTAAAGAAAAGCACAAATGCTCCTTTTACTATATTTTCCAAGTCTCCCTATAAATACAACATACATGGCTTTATATAGTCTCAAAATGAAACTATTAAAGGCATTCCAAGAGTTGTAACATTCATACTTAATGGCTATAATTAACCATTATGTAATTGTAACCTAAAGTAAATAAAAAGTCTTAAAATACATCAATGAAATACAATAACTCTAAATTACCCTAAAATGTAATCCACCCAAAATTTATAACATGAAACTTCATTCTTCTTCAATATGCCATGAATTGAAATATCTTTTTATAATTTCAACAATATTTTCTTCCTATCTTCATTGAAGCATATTGTATGATTGATGTCTCTTGGTTTATGTCAAATATTATCATAATAAGATCAATGAGGGGAATACACCAATTGTTGGGCAACAAAGTCAACACAAAGAAATTAGAAAAGAAATATGAAAACTTGAGTCGTGAAAGGTGTAAATTGGAAAGAATCTTAGTGCTCGAGGACAATGTAGTGTTATGAAAACTAGCTATATTGAATCTTCAAAGATTAATGTAAATTTTATGAAAATTGAGAGGAATCTTTTTCGTATGTTTGCAATAGCTTAGCCATGCAGCAACAACGTGATGCTTCAAATACTCTTCCTTATGATTACATACTAATGGTTCGTGAGGTCAGAAGTCTTTCTTTAATGTTAAGGATATTTAGTCCTAAATTATAACTTACCATATATATCATATTTGATCTTTTATTATAGGATATTTGTCTTCTATCAAAGATCACCATAGGTATCATGTTTGCCTTTTATTACCGGCTCTTTTCATTTATTGTTATTCCCCTATCCTTTATAATTTATTTGATTATTTGAGAACTTCATTTAGGTTTGGTGGTTTCAGCAAATACATGAGATTATAATGATGGTGTTAATATAACACATGCGGAAGCAATTTGGATCTTAGGCACTTTTAGAACATCAATTATAGTAAATAACTAGCATGTTCATGAGTATTAAAACTTAATGAGTTTGAATACTAACCTTTTGTAGTTGAAATTCTTTTTTCCTCATGAACCGGTTTTGAACCACCACTAGTGTCTTCTCTACTATCCTCCGGCCTTAGAACGGGATTGTGGAATCCGGTGAGTGACTAAACTTGGGAGGGATTTTGTATATATGAAGAGAGTGTTTGTGGGAGGTTTTTCTCAAGGTTTTTCACTAAGAAGAAGATCTTTCATGTATTATGATCACTCTATTTATAGAGTCATGTTTGCATATTCTTGCAAATTTGAGATCACCAAATTTTGACACTCAAAATTCCACTCAAATTTGTGTGGTTTATTTGGCAAGCATGCAAGTTTGGTTAAACCAAATTTTGACACCTCAAAATTCCACTAACATGGATTTTTCCATGAAATGAAGTCAACATTTTGACTTCCTTCATTTTTATTCAACAATCAATTTGAATTATTAATTTCAAATTAAAGTAATATTAAATGATTAATTAAACTATTTAATTAAGATTTAATATTAATTCAAATGTCAATCCCACACATATTTGATTCAAATATTTAAATACCTCAGATTCTCTTTTTTTTTTTTAACTCGTAAATAAAACAAAAATGCGGTTAAATATATCGTATATATGTAGCGCATTCTCCCTAAATTGAATTCGAACACTTCGAACTCACTCATCACACTGTTCTATGGTTTAGTCCGATATGAGCTAGCAGAGGGACTTAATGGACCTATAGATCATGGGCTCCAACGATCCAAGATTAACCGATTAAACTCATTAATCTTGTTAACCAACGTTCGTTAACTACTAGGACATTTCACTATAGCCTAGTAGTTGCACTCCCCTCACTATAGATATATTTTTGTCCATTTGATATAACCATGATTAGTAAGTCGATCCTTCACAGGTTGTTCGTAACTAGAGCTGGGTCAATTTACCGTTTTACCCCTGAAGTTACTTCTTCTTTCTTATGTTTCACTGATCCTCTAATGAACAATTGGTTTGTTGTCCAACCAGTAAATCGGATCCCTCTCAAGCCAATGAGAGGGTGGGATCCCTTGTTCAAGACCTGAAGTCAGTACTTAAGGGAACTACCTCTCTTCTATCCCTAAAAGTGGGTAGGAGTGAATTTCATCTTGCACCCCATGTCCCTAGCTATTTACCCAGTCTTACCCCTAAAATGGGAGACCTATTGAGTCGGCAAACTTGAGTCACTCTCACCCATGCAAATCTAAGAATAATTCTGAATAAACAACAGTTCATGGTTACCTCAGGATTAAGATCGAGTTACATAGATCATCGAATGAAAAGAAAATCAGTCTCAACAGTAAACGACATTATAAAGTGAGAGTGATTTTCTTCATGGTCCGATCTTATGCAATACTCATTGCATAGGACGCCCCCACTCACATGTCTCCACATGTAAAATTTTAGTGATCATATTGTTTATATCATATACAAAAGTGGGCCGCATCCATAGTGTCACCAGAATAAGGTACTCAGCCTTATCCTTATACTATAGATCATATTGACTATATACTTGAATTTGATCAACTCATATGTCTCTACATATAGTTCAAGTAATCATACTATAGCCCGAGTGTTCTTAGTTTATTGGATTTAGATTAATGATCGTAAAGTACACTTTATTCAATAACAATCTTTACTCAATAAACAACAATAATTACTTTATTGAAAATAGAATATGTTTTTGTTTACAAACTATGAGTTTTAGGACATAAAACCCAACAATTATAGTTTACCATGTATATCATATTTGATCTTTTATTATAGGATATTTGTCTTCTAATACAGCTCGCCATAGGTATCATGTTTACCTTTTATTATAGGCTCTTTTCATTTATTGTTATTCCCCAATCCTTTATACATAAGATTATAAAACGTAGGAAAATGTGCTTATCAACAATGTGAAGTTAACATGACAATAATAATAGGTTCTAAAGCACAAAAACATGTGGATAAATTTCAAATATGGAGACGCATAAAAGATATGGACCAACAACTAATATTGATAGATCCACTACAAGGCATTTGGTCTAGTGTATGATTCTCGCTTCGGGTGCGAGAGGTCTCGAGTTTGATTCTCAAAATGCCCCCAACAATTATATCAAATTGAAGCATGCAATATAATAAGATTTGAAATAGGTTTTTTAAACCTTGAACCAAGAAGTAATTCAAATGAATATTTGGGAAGAAAAAAAAAAAGCTATATTTAATTATAATTTACAAGTGTTAACATGTTAATTGAAGAGAGCAAACAACAAGAATAAACAAACAAGGAAAATTTGTCTATGTATGATTCTCTTCAAATCTTGGAAACTATGAGGATTCCTCTCTTTTCTTGATATCAAGACTTACTTTTTCGGGACTTGGACCATAAACAGTCATCTACTCTTACTCCTACTCCCTTCTTTAAGAATCAACATAGCATAATCATTCCATGAAGGCTGAGGTAGTCTTATAAAAGAAGATGAGGGTACCACTTTCAAATCATTCCACGAGGACTTGAGACAGTTTTGTAAAAGAAGATGAGGGTACCACTTTCTATTGCAGAATTTCTATGTGAATAGAGAATGAACCATATTCTTTGGAGATAAGATAGAGCCTCGAGCCTAACTTTAAAGGCATTACACAAATTGTTCTATGATATTTTTCTACGAACTCTTTGTTATGTTGTACACTGAAGGTTTCAGAAACGGGACACAAATTCTCTATTGCACTGATCTCTCAATAGAAGTTTTACCTAGGTCCTCTGTCGTCAAAATCCTTTTAAGGAAGATGCGCCAAAATAACCTGTGAACAAATAACATTTAAAGAAGTTTCAGAGAGCAAGAAGATGATTGTGATAGAAGTTGCCCTAGGTAAAACTTCTTTAAATGTCTTAGCCAATCATGACCTCATAATGAGGAGTCTCTTGGACAACAATAGCATATGGAGAACAAATGTCTTAGCCAATTGTGACGGTCATGATTGCTCAAGGCGTGTTGCCCAAATAACCAGTAAACAATAACATTGCTCAAATAACAACCTTGGACAACAAAACGTTTACAAGAATGGCTGAGACATGCAACATGCAACCACAGGACACACGCCTTGGCCAATCATGATTGTGACATCTGCCCCCACACAATTGATTGAATGAGGCTGACTTTAGGTCTCTCGATGCGCTTTCAGCTGATCTCATAATGAGGAGTCTCTTCCAACCTACTAGGTGATGTTGAAAATCACTTCTCGGTTTGTTGAGTCTTCATGTCTTCTCTATTTGTGTCTTTCCTACTTTCTTCGCTTGAAACTTTTTCGTATTTGTATGACGTCATACCACCTGCTTCTGCTTGATGTCTTCTTGGTCAAAATATTAACGTTTCAAGTTACTAACGTGGACAACAAGGTTAGTCCGCATCCATGAGAGCAATTAGATTCTATATGATGTCTTCATAATCTTATGGATAAATTTAACTAGTCCATAGTATTTTCACACCAGCCTTTGGTCTTGTTGCTTTGAACTCGAAGTTGATCTGACCTTAACTTATATTAACTCTTGATTTTTCTTGAAATTACTGTGGTTGACGCTTCCAACTGGCCCTTCTCTTCATCGTCTAGATGATATTTCTATGTGAACATGTGTTGGTTCAGTGGTTTGTTTTTGTCTCCCTTCTTTAGTATCTGACCTTGTTTTTGTCTCTCCTGGTGGGGATAAATCCATTATCTGACCTTTTTTTTCGTCGTGGTGTTCATGTAGTAGCAACAAGGTTTTTATTGAGGTTGGCTCACTCAAGCTCCCCTTTTCAATTACAACAATAGCAACAAGCGTAGATTCATCATGGCTATGATTCTTCCTCAATTGTAGTATCGACATCATTTTCAACCCTCTTGGTTGATGGATGTTTTTCAGAATGATCGTCGGGTTAGACTCCGTTACTACTAGACATTTTGCTAGGGACATGTAAATTACTTTGTGTTTCAGCAGGACGTTCATTCCTGACATGACGTCGAAGTCATCCATTTCAACTATCACTAAATAATTTGCCAAGTCCAAGGCTCCAGCTTGATTAGAGGTCTCATTGTGACTCTTAAGACAGGAAAAGCTTCCAATTTGACGGCGTTCATCTTTCTTGTATCTTGATGCCAAAGGATGTTAAAATATTTTGCATTGGTCTCCATCATGAGTTGTGGGTGGCTTGAGAGTTGACAATGGTGTCTCTTACTACTTTGTGCTTTATCCAGACCTCGACATACATAATATATATATATTCATTTAACTATAAGACACATGGTCCATGGATGAATTGTAACTCTTATACTCATTAATATTATAATGGCTACTACCTAGATTATAACCTAAAGTTGATAATTGATGTTCAATTAGCAAACCTTAAATTTGTAATCATTGTGGAGTGATTGAAATTACAATGGAAGTAGCTTAAACTCCTAGTACGTTAAATATAGTTGGTCTCTTCTAATAAAACACAAATTTCTCTCTAATATCATTAATACAATTATGTTTCATATTGAACCTACCAAACATGAAATTAAAACTGCGTTCAATTTAACTCAATTTATTGTCATCTTGAATGATGTGTAGGATATATTCTTGATTTAACTTGATATTTCATATTAGTTAAGTTTTTTTTTGCAAAATCACAATTAGACAACAACAAAGATGAATTTGGTCTATTTATTATTTTAAAGAAAATGTCTTTCTCCATCTTATTCCTAATAACTCTTCAACTAAATTCATATTATGCTAAGAAACAAATTTTTTACTCGAAAGAAGTAAAATATGCAACTTTAACTAAAATTTTATCGAAACAAATTTTATTGCCATACAACATAGATGACAATTATAGCCTTCAAACAAGAACTAGAGTAGTTGTGGTGACCGGGATAGAAACTCTAGTGTTCATCCATAATATACAACCACTACCTAAATTATGACCTATAAATTTGAAAACATAAGTTGTAGTTGAAAATTACATAAAACAATCCCCTAAATCCAAGAACTTGTGTCCAATTAGTCAATCCTAAAGATAGTAACTAACATAGAGTAATTGAAGCTCCACCATGTAATTTAAAGTTCCAGTTACTTAACTAATGTTTATCTCGTCTTTAATGAAACATGAGTTGCACTTAAGTTCATGAAATATTTACCGACTCCAACTCTGAGTACTATTAATGCAATTATATTTCAAATGAGTTTGCCATAAATCAAACTATGGTACACAATACAACTTTATTTTATTGTCAAACAAACTGATGAACTGAGCAGAATAAATCCAACCCAACCCAAACTGATTAGTTTGATTCATTTGTTGGGTTGTAGTTTATTTGAACACTTGCATATTAGAACAATTCAATATTACATGCCTTACTTACAAGCAAAATACTAGACCATCAACTTTTTGTTGTATAGTCCAACAACTGCTCAGGAAAAAAGATTTCAAACTTGAGAGAAAAAAGTATATTGAGGAGTTAAAAATGTTGCAATTTTTTAGAAAGGGCATTTGGTCTAGTGGTATGATTCTCGCTTAGGGTGTGAGAGGTTCCGAGTTCAATTCTCAAAAGAATGAGCCTTAGAGAAAACAACAACCTGTCAGATCTGAAGTTAACGAATCGAAGAGAGCTTTCATTTTCCCCTACTTTATTAGGGATGTGCAACAATATGGTCATCTCTCAATCGTGTATAGAGAATTCCTTGATCATTTCCTTGGCAGCTAACACAAATGAAATCGATTCCCTGACCGCCCATCTTATTATGAGTCCATTCTTGTCTTGTTGGTTTGTTGTGCAACAATATGGTCATCTCTCAATCGTGTATAGAGAATTCCTTGATCATTTCCTTGGCAGCTAACACAAATGAAATCGATTCCCTGACCGCCCATCTTATGAGTCCATTCTTGTCTTGTTGGTTTGTTGTACTATTCTATACCTCTCTTGATGGTTTGTTGTACTATTCTATACCTCTCTTGATGGTTTGTTGCAGCTAACACAAATGAAATCGATTCCCTGACCGCCCATCTTATGAGTCCATTCTTGTCTTGTTGGTTTGTTGTACTATTCTATACCTCTCTTGATGGTTTGTTGTACTATTCTATACCTCTCTTGATGGTTTGTTGTACTATTCTATACCTCTCTTGATGGTTTGTTGTACTATTCTATACCTCTCTTGATGGTTTGTTGTACTATTCTATACCTCTCTTGATGGTTTGTTGTACTATTCTATACCTCTCTTGATGGTTTGTTGTACTATTCTATACCTCTCTTGATGGTTTGTTGTACTATTCTATACCTCTCTTGATGGTTTGTTGTACTATTCTATACCTCTCTTGATGGTTTGTTGTACTATTCTATACCTCTCTTGATGGTTTGTTGTACTATTCTATACCTCTCTTGATGGTTTGTTGTACTATTCTATACCTCTCTTGATGGTTTGTTGTACTATTCTATACCTCTCTTGATGGTTTGTTGTACTATTCTATACCTCTCTTGATGGTTTGTTGTACTATTCTATACCTCTCTTGATGGTTTGTTGTACTATTCTATACCTCTCTTGATGGTTTGTTGTACTATTCTATACCTCTCTTGATGGTTTGTTGTACTATTCTATACCTCTCTTGATGGTTTGTTGTACTATTCTATACCTCTCTTGATGGTTTGTTGTACTATTCTATACCTCTCTTGATGGTTTGTTGTACTATTCTATACCTCTCTTGATGGTTTGTTGTACTATTCTATACCTCTCTTGATGGTTTGTTGTACTATTCTATACCTCTCTTGATGGTTTGTTGTACTATTCTATACCTCTCTTGATGGTTTGTTGTACTATTCTATACCTCTCTTGATTGATTGAAATACATTTGGGAGCTGGGAGGGCCTATCGTGAGGGAAATTTCCTTTTTACGGTAGGCTAAGGTAAAGCAGGAGCTGCGTATGTCCATGATGATCAAGGTAGAGCGACTCCTTCTTTAAAAGATGTTGGTTTTATCGAAACTGTTAAATCCTCTTTCATTAAAGAAAAAATAGGAGCCCTTGGTTTGGCTGACGTCGATTCGTATGGCAATGCGGACTCGACTAATTAAAGAAAAAATAGGAGCCCTTGGTTTGGCTGACGTCGATTCGTATGGCAATGCGGACTCGACTAAGGATGAGGATTCTGCTTTTCATACTCCTGCTATGAGCTGAAAGAGCTGGTAAGCTATCTCACTAAACGAAAAGAAAAAGCACATACGGGTTGACCTTATTACAAGGGGCAGGGGCTAGCCAAAGAAGCTCAGTCGAACTAGGTTAGAACTCTTGATCCGGTTCAGGTAGGTTTTTCCATGCATGAATGTATGCGTATTCGTTTTCTCTTTTTGTTATACGTTTGGAGAAACCTGTTAAGCCCGCCTTTCTTACCCAGTGTGATTCAATCTTTCAGCTTAAACTTTCATCTCGTCCGACGGAAAAGGAAGGAGTACGACTACCTTTTCCTTTTCTTGCCGGAGCCAAGGGATCAATCAGTTTCTACCAAAAAGTTCACTATCTATTAGTTGTCGTAATCGAATGTATTTCTCATTTCATGTTGACTCCTCCAAGAGCTTCCAGGTTCATAGTAGACGAAACCTTGGACTTCTATTGAACTTATAGAATTTCATGTTGAGCTCGCCCTTGAGGGTTGACCTTACAAGAGATCGAGCAGCCTTTCTTCCCTTGCCTGGTATGCTTTCCCGCTTATCGCATAGCTAGCCAACTAGCCAACTAGCCAAAGAGAGAGGGAGAGGGATCATGTCAATCAATTTGTATATGCATTTTGTTCGTCCTGTACTTGCCTGCTTAGCTTTCTTAGCCAACATCTCTGGTTTCCCTCGAACAAAGAGGTTCGCTTATCCATACCCAACAGTCACACTTTTAGCAAAAAGACTGATTTTTTCCATAAAGTCGGTTCATAGATCAAGAAAGAATGAAGCTGCTTACAGGGACGGTTATGTGATATGTCTTTTCATACTCGCCTTTTCTTTAACCTTGCTATCAACCTAGCCATTCTCGTTTGTTGCTTTAAGGGGTCTCCCCACTGTAGATTACTTGGATTGGTTCTCGCGTCCCTGTGCCAAAAAGTATGGGCGAGTTTGGTTTGAGTGTTCATCGATTGGGTGGATACATATGCTCCGGGGGGGTGAGACGAGGTGTAGCGCATCTGTTTTGGGTATGTTGTCCGCTAAAGGTTTTAAGAAAGGGGTACAAATTTTATACATAGGTCATCTGTGGTCACAATTCTTTTAAGGAAGATGCTCCAAAATAATCGGTGAACAATAGCCTTTAAAGAAGTTTCAAAGAGCAAGAAGAGAAAAAACAGAGAATAGAAGTGAGTCGTGCAATGAAGAAGGAACTAGTAGGTTTAATTTGGGTTCGTTTGAACTAAAAAATGAACCAAAATTTTTCAAACGAACCCAAATTTAAGACTCACAAGCCCAAAGTCCATATGTGGTAAAAAAAAAACCTTCTGTGGCCCAACCCTAATTCGCAGTCCGCATCCAACCACTTCTTTTTCAACCTACACGTATGCTCCAAGACAAACTCACGTAACTAGTCAGAAGATGCAGCTCACAACTGAACGAAAGACAAGTGTCACAATCACACTCTTGCAGTAGTGAGACACTGATTATGTGACATTTTTTCTAATCCAATGAACAAGTCAACCATGTAAAATTTAGACTGAAGGAACAATAACAGTGTATGCTCGAATCACGTTTAGCAAAAATAGTTTAGAAAATGTGAGCGAGAAAATACGTTAAAAAAAATTCAAATAGAGCAATGTTATAAGCTAAAAGTGAACAAACAACAACTGGTCACGTTCTCCTATAGTACATTTTGGGACATTTTGGTTCTGATGGGTGTAGATATGATTTTGATGACTAATCATACATCCCGTATTGGCATAACAATAATAGTAAAGGCCTATCTAAGATGAATGCAAGTAAAAGAGGTTTGGAATGAGCATGCCACCATGAACCACAAATCGTTTACAAGAGTAGCTGAATCATCTAACATGAAGCCACAGGCAACACGCCTTGGCCAATCATGATCGCGACATCTGACCTTACACAATTTGTTAATATCTCTATCAACCGGCTCTTTATAAACTCAACATTGTAGGATGAGGCTGACTTTAGGTCTCGCGATGCGCTTCTAGCTGATCTCAGTATTGAGGAGTCTTTTCCAACCTACTAGAAGCTGTTGAAAATCACTTCTCGGTTTGTTAACTCTTCAACTCTTCTCTATTGGTGTCTTTCCTACTTTCTTTGCTTGAAACATTTTCTTCTTTGCATGACGTCATACCACCTGCTTCTACTTGATATTTTCTTGGTCGGAATAATAACATTTCAAGTTACTGATGTGGACAACAGGGTTAGTCTGTATCCATAGGAGCAATTGGATCCTATATGATGTCTTCCTAATCTTGTGTATAACTTCGACTAGTCCATAGAATTTTTGCACCAGTCTTTGGTTCTTGTTGCTTTGAACTCAATGTTGATCTGACCTTGACTTATTATAATTCTCTATTTGCTTTGAAATTATTGTGGTCGACCCTTCTCTTCATTCGTATGGATGGTATTTTTTGCGTGAACATGTGTTGCTTTAGTGGTTTGTTTTTGTCTCCCTTCTTCAGTAGAGGTGTTGGCTTGGTGTCTATGCCAAGCATTTGAGTGATCACTGACAAGAGATTTTGCAGGTCAAATAAACCCGACTGTGAATGTCATTTTGCTATTTGTAGAATTAAACTAGCTCAGGCTGAGCCGCATGACATCTGTTTGTGGCAGACGACATAAAACTAATCTTGTGATTTATCTCTCTTGGTGGAGTTAAACCCAATATCTGACCTTCTTGTTTTGGGTCGTGGTGTTCATGTAGTGGAAATAAAGTTTTTGTTGAGGTTCGCACACTTGCACTTCCCATTTTCAAATACAACAATGGTAGCAAGTGTAGATTCATCATGGCTAAGTTCTTTCTCAACTGTATTATCGTCATCATTTTCACCCATCTTGTTTGATGGATGTTTGTCTGAATGATCATTGGGTTTAGACTCCGTTACTAATAAGCATTTTCTAGGGGCATGTAAATGAGTTTGTGTTCTACCAGAATATCAATCCCTGACTATTTGGGCTCTAGAATGTTGGATATGAAGGCTAATTATATAGTAGGCGTTTACATATAGTGAAGCTATATATAAAAAACTGAAATCATATATATACCCATTAGTCAATTAGTCGGTGCTTCCTAAATGTACATTTCTCATTCTCAATATCCTCTATTTGCAACCCTGAAGTCATTAATACAAAACCATTAGAATATTTCTTCTTACATTTTCTCTATCATATTTTTTTGTGTTCATTTAGATCAAGTGTGTGCGATGTTGTGTGATCAT
This sequence comes from Cucurbita maxima, assembly GCF_002738345.1. NCBI lineage: Eukaryota > Viridiplantae > Streptophyta > Magnoliopsida > Cucurbitales > Cucurbitaceae > Cucurbita > Cucurbita maxima. The sequence continues at coordinate 43,099 of NW_019272151.1, read as the reverse complement.
AATAACTAGTATCAGAGCGAGGAGAGATTCACCACGATCTGTGAAGATGGAAAGTTCAAGAATTGAAAAGTTTGATGGATTTGATAACAATTTCTAGAAGTTGCAGATTGAAGATTATCTTTACGAGAAAGATATTCAGGAACCCCTTTTGGGGGTGAAGCTGAATACCATGACCACGAAGGAGTGGAAGCTCAAGAATTGTCATGCTGTAGGGTTAATGTGGTTGACGCTGTCCAGAAACATGACGTTCAACATCATCAAAGAGAAGACGACATCGAGCCTATTGAAGGTGTTGTCAAATATGTACGAAAATACGTCGGCTATGAACAAGATGTATTTGATGCAGAGGTTGTTCAATCTACAAATGTCGATTTGTTGCAGATCATATAAATTAGTTCAACATGATTGTAAGTCAATTGAGTTGGGTGAAAATTATGTTAAAAAATAAGATTAAAGCAATGATTTTGATGTCATCTTTACTCGAGTCGTGGTATACTGCTGTTGCTGATATCAACAGTTCACGAAGATCTATTAAACTGAAATTTAGTGAAATTTGAGATGTCAGCGAAAGCCCAAACGGGAAATTGGAGATTCATCAGGCAATGCTCTCATTGTTGATCGAAGGGAAAGAAGTAAATCAAAGAGCCCAAACAAACATGGGCGATCAAAATTAAGAAACTGGAAAAAATCTCCAAACAAACAAAACGTAAAGTGTTGAAATTGTGAAGAAAAATAACACTTTCGGACAGATCGTACAAAATTGATGAAAAGAAAAATCACAAATTTGAAGATAACGATAATTCCATATATTCAGCAGAAGATACTAAGAATGCTTTAATCCTTAGCGTTAACAGCCCAATTGAATTTTGGATTTTAGATTCAGTTGTACCGTTTCATTCGAATCCAAGTTAGGAATTGTTTCAAAATTTCAAATAAGGAAATGTTAAGAAGATGTATATTGCCGACAACAAAATGTTGGAGATTGAAGGGAATAGAGATGTCTACATATAAACTCTAACAGGAAATGAGTGTGTGGATATTATAGGATGTCAGATATATTTCTGATCTCAAGAAGAATCTAATCTCTATTTGTCAGTTGGATAGCACAGGTTATGCAGCCGAGTTTGGAAAGAGTTTTGGGAATATTGTGAAGGGTGTCATGGTGGTAGCATGACCTAAAATCGGGAACCCTATACACTAATGTAGAGTGTATAAACATGGTTGCTGTTGCTAAGAGTGCTTTCAATTCAAGTAACAGCAACAACAACCATGTTTATGCACCCTACAGTAGTGTCAATAGACTTGAACATATGAGCATCAAAGAAATGAAGATGATGGGTGCAAATGGAGTTTTAGAAGGCATAAAATCAATTGATATGGGTGTTTGTGACAGCTGCGTTATGGAAAAAATTGCTAGAGAACCCAAGAAAGTGTGATTGGAAATGGTCCATACAGACGTTTGGGGACCATCTCCAGTTTCTTCATTTCTAGTACCAAACTTTCATGGATTAGATGTCTCGAACTCTGCAACGAAAACTCTCTGTTTTCCTAAGCCTAGTCATATATCTCATGACCACTCTTTTCATCCTCACCATATCTAGACACTATAACGTTGATCCATTATGGTCTTATATAGTTAACGTTCACTCTTTAATGTCCAAGGACATTTTATAACTACCACGAAAATCAAAACATACAATAAATTCATACAAGTTTTACAACATATCATATACTACAAAATAGGGTTAGACTGCTTACTTGGTCGCGGAGAGACGTGTCATCGAGGCGAGTCATAGAGATATACGACTCTTTATCTTAAGAAAAAATCTATATAATTTAAAATTCGGCTGCTCTGATACCGATCTGTCACAACCCAAATTTCAAGGGTTCAAAACTCAAATAGAAACTAAAATTGAAAATTAAAACAAATAAAAATAAAAGTAAATTAATATAAAATAATGCTGTAAAATTAAAATAAGATTGAGAAAACAACACCACATTAAATATAAAATAAAATTAAATTATAAGACGGTGTTGTTCAAATTTATCCAAACAAATAAAAAGTGTTTGGATAAAATTACAAAAAAAAAATGTACAAAAAAACTCAAACACAAAGACAAACTAACGCTACATAACAACCCCATCTGTGAGTGCACAATCTTTGAAGGCTCCCTCATACGAACCCATCCAAAATAATCACACCTGTGACCGCATCTCCTGACTTTAAACTGCTAGTCTAAACATGGTTTTGTCACCAAAGCTTTAGAGTTTAATCTTAATCTATCTTTACAAAAATATTTTTCTCTTAATTTATAATTAGTCATAAAAAGAAATAATTAGATACAAATTTGGTCTAGAATTCAAAACTTTTAAATCTTACTGTTTCTTAACCAGATTGAAATTCAGATTCTTGAACTCCTAGTTCTTTAAATAAAGTTGGTCTCCTCTAATAAAATAAGAATTTCTCTTAAGATCATTAATACAATTATGCTTTATCTTAAACACGCCAAACATGAAACTAAAGTGCGTTCAATTTAACTCCATTTTATTGCCATCTTGAATGATGTTTAGGGTATATTCTTGATTTACTTTAAAGTTCTTGTGACATGACAGTTCATATTAGTTAAACTTTCTGCAAAATCACAAGTTAAAAAACAACAACGATGAGCCTAAGTCTATTAGTCATTTCAAAGACAATTTCTTTCACCATCTGATCGATAATAATAGTTCAACTAAATTCATATTATGCTAAGAAACACGTTTACGACTTATAAAAACAACTACCTAAATTATGTCCTAAAAATTTGAAAACATAAGTTGTAGTTGATAATTACACAAAAAAATCCCTAAATTCATGAATTTGTGTCCAATTAGTTAATCCTAAAGATTGTAACTAGCATATAGTAATTGAAGCTTCACATGAAGTAATTTAAAGTTCCCCAAATTTTATCTCATCTTTAATGAAACATGAATTGCACGGAAGTTCATGAAATGCTTATAGACTCCAACTCTTAGTACTATTAATGCAATTATGTTTCATATGAGTTTGTCATAAATGAAACTAAGGTGCATTCAATACAACTTTATTTTCTTGTCATATGAGACAAAATAGAAAAATTAAATCAAACAAACTGATGAACTAAACCAAATCAATCCAAACCAAATTGATTAGTTTGTTTCTTTTGTTGGGTTGTTGGGTTGTTTTATAACCTTTTATATTATAACAATTCAACTTTTCGTGAGAGAAAAATATATGTAAGTAGAAGTTAAAAATATTGGGTGTTCAAGAAAAGGCATTTAGTTTAGTTGTATGATTCTCACTTGTGGCGTTTAATAAGAGAGACCTTGGAAATAACTGGTAACTGTTCAACTTGATTATCACATTAACAATTTGAATCAAATAAAGTGACATTAACCATTTGAATCACCTCAACCCCACTTGTTGAACTTGACCAAATGTCTATAACATAGCACTAACAAAGGTACAAAGTAATACAAACAAAGGTACAAAGTAACACTAACAAAGATACAAAGTTCATAAAAGTTCTTTTAATCTAAAATACCATTGAACTTGACCATTATAGTGCCTCTCAAACGTAGGTAAACTTTAAATTCGGGTCTCCTTGTCGAACTCACTCGGGTGCTCATCTCAACCATTATGTCGTTCAATAAGGGAGACCTCAAAAATAGCCGGATTATCGCATTAACCATTTGAATCACCTCAACCCCACTTGTTGAAATTGAAACAAATATTTATAACAAAACACTAACATAGGTACGATGTTCATAAAAGTTTTTTAATCTAAAGATACTATTGAACTTGACTATTAAAGTGCCTCTCAAACTTAGGTAAAGTTTAAATATAATTGGTGACAAAAGATGAAACTATAAAATAAAAAGAAATAAGAAAATAATATTCCATTTTAGAGAATTAAACTAGAATCTCCTATGTGAAAGCCAAATATCCAAACCGACAATAATGAATTTTAAGTGTAGTTGTCTTGGAGTCTTTTGTCTAATTGCTAAAGAGTTTTACTATGATGTTTTGGTTAATGTCTAACTCTTCGACACGTCCTTTAATGTGTGTGATAGAATTCTCAGAGTTACCGAGACGTTTCGAGTTGTTCTATCGTGTGGCTCTTTCTTCAAAAGGGTCAACATCAAACATCGGGTCTTTGATTGGCAACCCATCCAGAGGAGCGTCGATTGCATCGATTCCATCAACAGTCTTCCTATGAGTTTATGATGTATGACCCTTTTTTTTACCATTCACCTTCGAGCGCCACCATAGTTTTGCATCGTCCATGAGATGCATTGCGACCAACGTAACTCTTAGGTCCTATTAGCAAGTTCCAGTAACCTTCAAGTATTGGTCTACGTCAAAAATAAAGCTTTTTAATTCCTTAGCATCCCGGTTTCCATTTAAGGGGTTGTGTTCTTGGATTTTAAGCTTGTTAAGCCCACATGAACTTGGCTTGAGGTGTGGTTCTCTATAGCCGAACTTGTCAAACTCACTCGGGTGCTCATCTCAACCATGATGTAGTTCAACAAGAGAGACCTCGAAAACGACTGGATTATCGCATTAACCATTTGAATCACGTGCTCATCTCAACCATGATGTCATTCAACAAGAGAGACCTCGAAAACGACTGGATTATCGCATTAATCATTTGAATCACCTCAACCCCTGTTATTGAAATTGAACCAAATATCTATAACATAACTCTAACAAAGGTACCAAGTTCATAAAAGTATTTTTAATCTAAGATAGAAACTGTAAAATAAAATGAAATAAGAAAATAATATTCCATCGTCGAGAATCGAACCCAGGTTGTCTCGGTAAAAGCCAGATATCATAATCGCTAAACGACAATGAATTTTTGGTGTAGATGTCCTGAAGTCTTTTGTCAGATCGCTGAAGAGTTTTAGCATGATCTTTTGCTTAATGTCTAACTCTTCGACACTTCATTCCCTGTGTGTTAGAGTTCTCAGTGCTACCGAGATGTTTCGAGCTGTTCGATTGTGTGGCTCTTTCTTCAAAAGAGTCAACATCAAATGTTGGGTCTTTGATTGGCAACACATCCAGGGGAGCGTCAATTGCATCGATTACATCAACAATCTTCCCATGAGTTATATGGTGCATGACCCTTTTTTATACCATTCACTTTCGAGCACTATCATAGTTTTGCATCGTCCATGAGATGCATTGCGGCTAACGTAACTCTCAGGTCGTATGAGAAAGTTCCTGTAGCCCTCAACTCTCAAGTCGTATGGTAGAGTTCTTAGAGCTACCGCGACATTTCAAAGTGTTCGATCGTGGGGCTTTTTCTTCAAAAGAGTCAACATCAAACGTTAGGTCTTTAATTGGAAACCCATCCAGGGGAGCGTCGATTGCATCGATTCCATCAATGGTCTTTCCATGAGTTTTTGGTGCATGACCCATTTTGTATATCATCTAAGATACTATTGAACTTATCATTATAGTGACTCTCAAACCAAGTTCATAAGAGTCTTTTGAATTTAAGATACTATTGAACTCATCCATTATAGTGCTTCTCAAACCTAGGTAAAGTTTAAATATGAAACTATAAAATAAAAGAAATAAGAAAATAAAATTTCATTGTCGAGAATCAAACTCGGGTCTCCTCGATGAAAGCCAGATCTTCTGTATAATGTCTAACTCTTTGACACATTTTTTTATGTGTGTGATAGAGTTCTTAGAGCTACTGCCACGTTTCTTGTTCTTCGATCATGTGGCTCTTTCTTCAAAAGAGTCAACATCAAACATTAGGTCTTTGATTGGAAACCCATCCAGGGGAGCGTCGATTGCTTCAATTCCATCAATGGTCTTCCCATGATTTTTTGGTGCATGACTAGTTTTTTATACAATTCACCTTCGAGCGCCACCATAGTTTTGCATCGTTCATGAGATGCATTGTGGGCCAATATAACTCTCAAGTCCTCTGAGTAAGTTCCTATAGTCTTGAAATATAATATCAAAATATATTAACATATTTGATATGTTAAATATTAAAATAATTGATGTGTATCATAAACATTAAATAAAAATATATATTTAAAATTTGAATGAGATTCATATTAATTAAACATATATTATGATATTCTACGAAATTTTAATATTATTTAAATAAGATATTATATCTTAATGTATTAGGTATTCAAATATATAATTTGACAAAAATTATCACAAGTTCACCATAAATAGAACCCTAGGGTTAAGTCAAAAAGCATCAACTACTAAATACTTTGAAAATTTAGGTGATATTTTGAAGAGGAAGCTGATAAGGTCTTTAAAGAGCATGTGGTCATGTCTGACGTTTTAGGTTAACAACATGTTGAAAAGAAACCAAAAATTCTGATACCGGTAATTAACTACAAACCTTTGAATAAGGTTTTAGAATAAATAAAATATTCAATAAAAAAAAATGATTTGATAAAAAGAATTTATAGTCAAATGTTTTTATAAAATTCGATATGAAATTGGGATTTTGAAAAATTCTAATTTCCTAAAAGGACAAATATAAAATAGCATTTAATGTCACCTTTAGAAAATATGAGAGGAACGTCATGCAATTTAGGCTAAAAACCACTCCATCCGAATTTCAGATGATTATGAATGACATTTTCAATCCTTTCAAAAAATTTCATTAGTTTATAATGATGATGTGTTGATATTTTCTAAAACCATTAAGATGAACACTTTAAACATCTACCTACATTCATTAATGTAATCAAAAGAAATCAGCTAGTTGTGTCCATACCCAAAATCAAATAATATCAAACTCAGATCCGTTTTCTTGGATTTTAAATTTATTTGAGCCTTATAAAACCCATCCAATGGTCCATTGAGTTTGTCTCAAACTTTCGTGATTAGGTATCCTAGAAAAGCCAATTTCAAAAAAAAATTAGGTTCTCTCAATTATGTGTCTTAAATCCTTCAAGATATCAGGCACGTTCACAAATGTCTTGATGAGTGTCTTGAAAATAATACAAAGTTTTGAATTGTAAAAGATATCTCTACAACCCAAAAAAATCAAATCATTAGTCAAATAAACTCTCTGCTTAAGTCTTATTGACCCAAGGGCAGATCTCACAGTGAAATGTGACCATCAAATATTCGAGGTATCTAAAATTGTCAAAGAGGACAGGGAATCAATTATCATATTTCATTCAAAAGCCGCTAATAATACCATACAAATTACAAAACAGTAAAAAAAATATATATAAATATTATTTCCATTGTATTTTGTGCACAAAAATTTTAAAGGAAATTTAAAATAAATCCAGCTTATTTGTCATACTTTTAAGTTCAACTACAACAAATCAAGAAAAGAATTGAGTGGTAATAAAATATCACTTGACATTGGAATGTAATTTGAAGACATTTTATCTTCTCGAGTTGAATTACATTTAAAATTATTTATGTTATTTCTTATTTTCTTCGATTTGTATTTAATAGCTTTGGGTAGTTTGTAGATGAGCTATGTTTGAATTATCTTTTTGGCCTATTTAAATGCTGGTAATATTCAAGTTTGAAAACATTTTGGAATACAAAAACTTTGTGTTTGAAACCATTTGGTGTTATGTTTCTTTCAAACCTTGTTTTAGGTTTGGTGTTAAAATCTATTCATTAGATTAGTCGTGATCAAGTTAATTCTTGAGTGAGTCGTCTTGGAATCTAAGAGTGACAATCATAGATTCAAAGTTCAATCTAAGAGTTATTTATCCTTTTAACCTGCTCCTGGTTGAAATCAATTCCTTAAGTTAGCTTTCTTTGTAAAAGTTTGCAAGGATACTACGACCTCTAGCTTTGCAAAATCTAGCGTTATTGGCGCTTATCAAAATCGCTGCCAAAATAAAGTTTAACAAGTGGTTCTATGGTGTAGTGGTTAGCACTTTCGATTTTGCATCTAACGATCTGTGTTTAATTTCCGATAGGTAATCCACCAATTTATACAAAATTGGTCCATAGCCGATTCGGTAGGGTCACTTTTGGACCGATAATCTATATAAGGGGTCACTAAGGTTGAGATCATACAAAATGGGTCCATAGCTCAATATTAGAGCATTTGATTGCAGATCAAGAGGTCACCAATTCGAACCTAGTTGGGCCCTACTATTTTGGATAGAAATTTGTTACACTTTTTGGACCGACACTATGTCTAAGGGGTCACTCAGGTTAAAATCCTACAAAATGGATCCATGGCTCAATGGTAGAGAATTTAACCGGTCACCCATTTGAACTTTGTTGGGCCTTTCTATTTTTGACAGACACTTTTTACACTTTTGGACTGACACTTGGTAGAAAGGGCCACTAAGGCTAAAATCATGTAAAATGGGTTCATAGCTCAGTGGTAGAGTATTTGATTGCAGATCAAGAGGTCACTAGTTTGAATTTGGTTGGGCCCTTTTATCTTGGATAGACACTTTGTTCGATTTGCTCCTTTTATTTTGGACAGACACTTTGTTCGATTTGCTCCCAACCACCGAGTGTCTAAAGGAAAAGAAATAAGAATAATTACCGATTCCAAACCTTATTCCAAAGTCCACCACATAGAACATAAGGGCCTTGGACATAAGAATAATTACCGATTCCAAACCTTATTCCAAAGTCCACCACATAGAACATAAGGGCCTTGGACAAGAACCAAGCTATCATTAAGAAAAGAGTGTGGTATCCAAGCACCCACTATGAACATGGCTAAAAACAAGAACCAAGCTATCATTAAGAAAAGAGTGTGGTATCCAAGCACCCACTATGAACATGGCTAAAAACTTACAATTAGGCTACTGAAATAAGAATAATTACCGATTCCAAACCTTATTCCAAAGTCCTCCACCATTTAGAACCTAAGGGACACTATTAAGAATAATTACCGATTCCAAACCTTATTCCAAAGTCCACCACATAGAACATAAGGGCCTTGGACAAGAACCAAGCTATCATTAAGAAAAGAGTGTGGTATCCAAGCACCCACTATGAACATGGCTAAAAACTTACAATTAGGCTACTGAAATAAGAATAATTACCGATTCCAAACCTTATTCCAAAGTCTTCCACCATTTAGAACCTAAGGGCCACTATTCTCGGACAAGAACCAAGCTATCATTAAGAAAAGAGTGTGGTATTCAAGCACCCACTATGAACATGGTTAAAAACGTACAATTAGGCTACTTACTAAGTCTTGTACTCACTCCATCTTTTCCATCTTTTTCATGTAACTAAGAGTAGTTGCCCTAGACCAACAACACCCACCAAAAATATTTTTGATAGCCTAACTATTTTTGATGTTTTAAAATGATTTTTTTTAACCTTTCCCTTATTTTGTACTATGAGCCTATAAACTCTATTTTGAATATAGTGTAAATATATACGTTCATTATATTTTAATTCTTTTTTTATTTCAAGAAAACATTTTACTCTGTGTTCAACCTCTTTTAACTTTAAATCCGTGCTTCGAGAACCCACCGGAAATGGATCGTGACTTAAACATAAAGTAATTTTTTAGTATGAATATTAATATAAGTTGCATTCTTATATTGACAAAACCACTAGTACAAAAAAATATTCATGAACTTTCAAAACTAATGCCCTTAACATTTTAAAATAAGGTTCTAACTATTAGTGAGTTGCATAAATCATCTCCCTTTTTATTTTCACTCACTCCTCTTCTTCAACCTATGACCCATTAATATCATTAATATTTCATCTCCTTGTTTTTTAGCTTTTTAAATACCCTTATTTCACTCCTAAATCTATAAAATGTCTCCTATTTTTATTCATTTTCTCTTTTCTTAAATATCAAAATCTTAAATAAAAAGGAAAAGCTCTCTAAAATATTCTTATTTGTCAGTAATTTTACATAATTTAACATTTTAAAAATCGGTAAATTAAAAAAATCCTACATTAACATATTCATAATTTCATGTAGTCTTCATAAGTTTGCCGGCAACATTGTTTGTTGTCAAGCTTGATAATGTGAGTTTGTAACCCATCCGTTAGGGTTCTTGGAATGATTCTCTAGATTATCCCTTCCATGTTGGGAGTTGGGCCATGGGTCTTGGGTGAAGTAAACGTTGGTTTACCGCCCCTAAGAGTTACGGAAGCATCTGGAAGCTAGTTTCACATTGTATCATTATCTCTGAGATAACAATTCTTTTCTATTTTATCTAAATTTTTTAAATATGAGTTCATTTCCAAATGCATGCTAACACCCTTATTGTTGAATAAATGACATGAAACTAGTTTCAATGAGTAATGTTGCCTTTTGCTCCTATTGGTGGAAGGATAATAGGTCGTTTATACCTTTATGGTAGTTTTAAGCGTGACAACATTTGACAACCAGACTAATTTTGCTTCATTTCTAGATGAAAACGTGTAAATTGTAAACTCAAACATTTCAAAGAAATAAACAAGTTTTGATGGTACCATGATAACGAGAAAACAAATGTTGACTTTGACCAATCCCTATTATCTTTTTTTTTTTTTTTTTCTATATTTTGAAACTATTTTAAGCACTTTTCTCTTGTACTCAGGAGGGAAGTTGTGTAAAAGCAACGGGAAGAATTGCTCACATACCAGTAAGCGAGGCTTATTTAGGTCGTGTTATAAACGCCTTGGCTAAACCTATTGATGGCCGAGGTGAAATTTCAGCTTCTGACTCTCGGTTAATTGAATCCCCCGCTCCTAGTATTATTTCGAGACGTTCCGTATATGAGCCTCTTCAAACAGGACTTATTGCTATTGATGCAATGATTCCTATCGATCGTGGTCAGCAAGAATTAATTATTGGGGACAGGAAGACCCGTAAAACTGCAGTAGCCACGGATATGATTCTGAATCAACAAGGGCAAAATGTAATATGTGTTTATGTAGCTATTGGTCAAAAAGCCTCTTCTGGCTAAGTAGTTACTACTTTACAGGAAAGGGGGCAATGGAATACACTATTATAGTAGGCTAAATGGCTGATTCTCGAGCTACATTACAATACCTTGCTCCTTATACAGGAGCAGCTTTGGCTGAATATTTTATGTACAGAAAACAACACACTTTAATCATTTATGATGATCCCTCCAAACAAGCACAAGCTTATCGACAAATGTCTCTTCTTTTACGAAGACCGCTCGGCCGCGAAGCTTATCCGGGAGATGTTTTTTATTTGAATTCACGCCTTTTGGAAAGAGCCGCTAAATCAAGTTCTGCTTTAGTTGAAGGAAGTATGACTGCTTTACCAATAGTTGAGACCCAATCGGGAGATGTTTCAGCTTATATTCCTACTAATGTAATTTCCATTACTGATGGACAAATATTCTTATCTGCGGATCTATTCAATGCTGGAATCAGACCTGCTATTAATGTGGGTATTTCCGTCTCCAGAGTAGGATCTGCAGCTCAAATTAAAGCCATAAAACAAATAGTCGGAAAATCAAAATTAGAATTGGCTCAATTTGTCGAATTAGAAGCCTTTGCGCAATTCGTTTCTGATCTCGATAAAGCTACTCAAAATCAATTGGCAAGAGGTCAACGATTACGTGAAACAATCCCAATCAGCCCCTCTCACGGTAGAAGAAAAGATAATGACTATTTATACCGGAACGAATGGTTATCTTGATTCATTAGAAATTGAACAAGTAAGAAAATTTCTCGTTGAGTTACGTACTTACGTAAAAACGAATAAACCTCAGTTTCAAGAAATAATATCTTCCACCAAGACATTTACCCCTGAAGCGGAAGCCCTTTTGAAAGAAGCTATTTAGGAACAGATGGAACGTTTTCTACTTCAAGACCAAGTATAAAAGAAAACAAGTACAGTATAAATAAATTTTATAACTTGAAAATGTTAAAATTTAAACCTGAAATAATTTCATTCTTTTCATTTATTAAATAGAATATATAATTTTTAGAAAATACTAAATATAAATATATATAAATATATTAAAGAAAGTAAATAATATTTCTAGAAATATATATCAATATTAAAATGAAATGTAAATACAATTAAGATTTGTAATACACCAATTTGTCCACTATTCGTAACAAAAACTTTAGCAAATATATAATAACGGATTTGAAATTGTACCCAAGCATCGCCCATTGGTTCTATTCCCGATTCATAACTCAAAAGTTTCTCTGGCTCTTTGCTAAGAGGGGCTAAAACTCCAGAAATAAGAAATGACAAAATCGGAATAACACTTGATATTATTAGAAATACCCAGAAAATATCATATTCATAAAGTAGAAACATAAACGTACTCCTATCAATGTGGAAAATATACCGGATTAGTCGATTCGAATTGAAATGAATTGTTGTTTTAAGTAATCCTCAAAAAAACAATTCATTTTTGTTTTTACCGAATCACCTCCTTTCGTTTGTTTACTTCGGTACATGTCTCGTTTGAAGATTCATCCACTAGATTCCTATTTATATAATATCTATTATATCCATAATAAATATATAATAAATATTATATATTTATATATAATTTATATATTAAAGTAGGAACTTCTATTTAGGAACTTTTAGTGATTGAGTAAGGAAACAGAAGACGACTACTTTAGTTTTGTGTTGTACTAGATAAGGTATACCAAGAGAAAAGCCTATTTGACAATGTTTACAATGAAAGTTACCAAATTCTCAAACTCTAGCTTGGCCACAAATCAAATACAGTAAGTCGTTCGTAGATCCATGTGATTTACTATTGCATTCGATTTGCATTGGGTTAGGGTGGAGTTTTTAACTGGTTTCATGTCATGATTTTGAAACCCAAAATTTACTAGAATTGGGGTAGGTAGCCCAAAGAGAAGAAGTATTACAAATTTCTTGATTTTGTATGGGAAACTAGGCAAATTTGCATATGTAATTTATCTACAAAGATGAGACATTAATGATGAACAAAATCAAGTGGACAGTTACAAACAATACAAATACAAACAATAATGAGGAAAGGAAAACAATTCTTTTTTTTAATTATTAAAAATATAGGGCTAAACGGATTCGAACCGTAGACCTTCTCGGTAAAACAGATCAAATTTATTATTATCAAAATGATTTGATCTGTTTCAAAGACCCAACATGCATTCTTTTGCATTGGGCTCTTTCATTAACTGCTATAAATAATAAGCAAGTTAGTCTACCATATTTTTTCATGACAGAAAGAAAAAGAGATGGTTCCATGTGCTCTGATTCATTATTTTGATTCGAATCTAGGAGCACTACCAAAGTGTTTCAAAGAAGGGTTATCCTGACGTAGGTCTGCTTCTGACCTAGATCAACTTAAGTTAAATGGAATCTCTATCGTCCTGCTTCTGCTTAAAGCATAAAATATGAAACTTCATACACCTTAAAGTTGTTCATAAGATAGGACGAAAGATAATTTTGTTTGAGATCCTGATACTCATTAGGCCTAGCAATGAATAGACTAGGTATTCACCTTATCAATATCTCAAATCAATGATGGATTTTTTTTTAGTGCCTAAATGGGGCACTCGATTCGGACCGAACCTTTCTTTTGTCAAGCTACTGTTCTCTTGTTTTGTTCCCTAAAAGTAATGGAGTAAGACATCGATTTCTCAATAAGATCAACCTTTTTGATTACATGATGTACTTCTCTGAAAAACATTGGCGAGCGTGTAAACGAGGTGCTCTACCAACTGAGCTATAGCCCTTGTGCTTGTGATACATATCTTATCATGTAGA